>NC_140170.1:166900891-167015891 GCF_963971535.1 Notolepis coatsorum | reverse complement strand
CGGGGGGGACAGACACAGGCCGTGTTTACACTGGTAAAATAACTATAATGTAGAAAAAATAGGGTGTAAAACATTATTTCAACACAAACAGAAAGTAGACTGTGTTTCTAATGCCACGTATCCAGGAAGATAGTCTTGTGTTGAAACGTGATGTTTTGCACCCTATCAAATATTTCTCTAAAGATTCCGTGTCTTCCTTCCTTTTGATGGCTATATGGTCCTTATCTGAGTAGCACCAGGCCTCATCTGAACAGGTTTAGTGTGTGAACTCTCTCGAGTATAGAATATATTAAAAGTATAAACATTTATATATTTTTTTATATTAAAGGAACACACAAACATGTGATTACCGTCTTCTCCAGAGTCAGACAGGAAGATAGATACCAATTTAATGTTGCTGTGTTCCTTAAGGCGAGACACTGCAGGTGAATAGGCAAATATACTTTTTTTGTTGATTTTGAGATTTTGTTATATTTTGCTTCCTAAACATGTCTTCTATGAAACTAGTGACAATAAAACGTCAATAACACACATTTAGTTGTTTATTTTACTTCATTTTGCTTTATTGCATCCATAAATGTGCACATATTTAATGGGGAAGTGCCTCATTTGCATATATAAACATACATTTCAGAAAACTTGCAATATATTTTTTCTTAGTTTATATGTACATAACAAACTGGGAAAGTTTCATAGTGATATCTATTCAAATATGTTTTGCCTATTAGGGGGTACTACACTGTACTACACTGTTTGTAGCCTGTGTGTAGTTCTGTTCAGTTCAATAACATCATTATTATTATTATTATTATTCAGTTATCAGGCATGTGTTTAGGTTGTCTATTACTAATGGTTTGATTAGGTTTTGTGTTTGTAAATATCTGTTTAAAAAAAAAAGTATGGCATTTTACAATACAGAACTTTGAAGGCGTTTTCCCAAAAATGAGTTTTAAGAGTTTTTCCTCATACTCTGAGCCAGACATCTCCACTGCAGTAGCACTCACATACACCAAACCTTCCAGTTCTATTCATATCTATGTTCTGAAGGTATTTACAGAAGGGTTTGTTGATATCGCATTCATACTCTGATTTATATCACATTTAATTCCTAAAAACATGGCGAAATATGGAATTTTACCATAAAAATTGACTGAATGGAGTATTTTCTGATTTATGGAGTGATAAAAAGAGATATCCAAAATCCCCTCTGTAATAACCTTTGGCTCTAATATGTCAACAAAATGAAACTATAATTTTGAAAATGGCTTTATCCAATGTTCAGATTTCTGTCCTGGAATTATATGCAAATGAGTGCATATTTAAGTAGATAATGCCTCATTTGCATAATTAAACATACAATTTCAGAAAACTTGTAATACAAAACAGTCTTGTCTTAATATAAGTAATCAACTGGGGAAGTTTCATTGTGATATCTATTAGTTAATTATCTTACCCTATTCACATGTAGTGTCTCCCGTGTGTTAAAAGTGTATATGAGAGTATACTTGCAATCTTATTCTTCTTATGTGCTTTTATGTATTAATTCAAAGCAGCTGTTTAGTATGATTCATATATACTGTAAGTGTGATCTAGGTACACTTTTAGGAAAAAAGAAAATAATTATCAAACTTAAGATGTAGGACTTCCGGTTTTAGCACAACATGTAGTGCACGCATTTTGCAATTGCTCCGCTCCCACCAACGCTAATTTCGTTTAAAAACATTATTTGGACAGTAAAGAAAGAGAATAGACCACATCGTATGTATTGTTAAGACCCTCTACTAACCATATCAAAAGACAAAATGGTTAAAGGTAGAAAGGCGGCAGAGAAAATAACTACGGCAACTTCAACGGCGCAGGACGTAACAAAACGAGGAAGACACGTCCTAACCGTCTCTGGTTCTGAGCCGACGGCGACAAGCTCCGAGGAGGAGAAGGAAGAGGACAATTTACCGGGATCATCGATTACGGTCCCCGAAAGAGAGTTAATAGAGACCAACCTAACAGAAGGTACAGAATCAAGCTCCGTGAAAGAGAGAGCAGCCAGATTTATGGATTCCAACGTCACTGCATCTATCTACCATATGCCGCCAACTGAAGAAAGCAGAAATCCACCCGATTTCAACACACTGACTAACCTGATGGTAGAACAGTCTAACCTGATGAAAGAACAGATGGTAGAACAGTCTAACCTGCAGATTACACACATCAAGGCGCTCGAGGCAAACGTCGATGCTAAATTCGATCGCATCGAGGCTAAATTCGATCGCATCGATGAGAAATTAGAAGAAGTCAAGAAAGCGATCGATGCACAGTCAAAGCGAATCACGACAGTGGAGATTTCGGTGACAGAAAACACAAAAGCAGTCAAGGCGAACGAAGGTAGCATGACAGAGATGGGAGAAGAGATGGAAAAAGTGAAAGAGGAATATCGGAGGGAAATACAAGGGCTTAAAAACGAAGCGATGGAGAGGCAACTAGAAACCCAACGTTACCACAGGCGGAATAACATCCGCATTGTGGGGCTTGACGAAGCAGTGAACTGCGAAGACACCAACTTTCCAAAAGAGTTATCAACGATTTTGGATAACACCGATCCAAACAAAGTGCCAGAAGTGGAACAAGTTTACAGAATCGGTTCCCAGGGGCAAAGTATCAACGGGCCGAGAGTCATCATTGTCACTCTGCGGAAAACTACAACAAGGGATGACATCATCAAATATGCTCGCAACCAACGTGGGAAGCTGAAGTATGGTGATAAACCAATATTTATCTACGAAGATTTGAGCAAAGAGGCCATCATCCGACGTCTACCATACAAAGATGTGATGCAAAAGCTGTACAAAGCCGGCTACAAGCCAAGGCTAGCATATCCGGCGCTGTTATCATTCTTGGGCAATAACGGCCGCAGGTCAGGTCCATATACACCTTTTGACGCTGAGGATTTCCTGAATCAAAATGTAGCAAATAACCCAAAGCATGACGAAAATGCCGGAAACAGTTAAGCCTCTCTCTCAATATATACCAGTGTTGGAATGACTTTATTGTGTTCATCAATGAGGTCATTCCACCAGTGTTGGAATGACATTGTTGTGTTCATCAAAGTAGCAAACGATATGCAAGTCGTCTATAACAAAGTGTACTGTGTATAATACGATTCATAATACATTATAATTTCAGTCTCTGGTCTCTGAGGGGACAAATAAATATCATTGCAAAAAGATCTATCTGGAATATTCTGGGTTTATCGCTCAAATGCCCTGGGTCTCTTAGATCATTCTGGAAAGTAAAATAGTCTAGGCACTAGTATATTCTACAACCTTCTAGAATATAAGGCACCATGACAACGAAGCATACAACTCTAACAATAACATTCGGTGTGTATACACATAGCAGATAATAAATTAAATGAAGTGCAATCAGTCCTTAATAATACTTTAAAAATTAATCACACATAAACGTATGAGCACAGCAAGGTTATTCTAACAATTTAAGTAATCACTCCATTAAAGGCACATTGAAGCGCTAAAAGGCGCTGCTTTTCTATCTTATCTAATCAGTTAAATCGGTTCTAGTGGCTTCTCCACGTTGATAATTATTTATCTCTTATTCCTTATCTATATCTTTCCATTGATTTTTATTTTATTTAATTTTTTCTTCTCATTACTCTATATTTTTTAAATATATTTTAACTTACATTGTTCTTTTCCAATGTTCTTCACATTAAGGTGTCAATATTACTCTATATTTTTTAAATATATTTTAACTTACATTATTCTTTTCCAATGTTCTTCACATTAAGGTGTCAATATTGCTCTACAATATTTTCCTTTTTTTCCCCACACGTTAGTGGAGGGTTCAAAGGAATATGTCGATAAAGGTTTATTCTCTTTTTTTATTTTATTTTTTATTTTTATTTTTATGTTATTTATCACAATACTTCATTACAGTAAGGGAAGGTGCAAGACCAAAAGCGACATTCTATTGCAATAGAATGGAAATGTTAGATCCTATGGCAATTAGCATAGGAAAATTAGGATTACAATGCTCAGTTTGGGCAATCCGGTGGACCATGGGAGAAAGTCAATCGCGGAGGATGTGTTCTTGGAACACAGGCATGTTCGACTTTCTGGGTGAGGGGAAAATAGGGGATTTTTATTTGTATATATATATGTTTTTAAGCTCAGCTCTCAACGGGACCTCATTAATTGGATGTGCATCTATTGTAGCTTCATACTCCAGAAACATTACCAAAAACTACACGGAAACATGCATAGACTATGGCTAGTTTGAATATAATGGTATGGAACACCGGTGGGATAAACAAACAACACAAGCGCAAAAGCGTGCTCACACTGATGAAAAAAGAACATGTGGACGTGGCTCTATTAAGCGAAACGCACATTTTAGAGGGAGACATAAATACGTTAGCGGATAACATATACCATAATATTAGTCACTCTTCTTTTGCTACGAGAACTAGAGGGGTAGCCATAGTCGTCAGACGCAAATTAAATATCGAATTGAAAGGGGTATGGTCGGATGCTGAGGGGCGCATAACTATAGCTAGGATTATACACAATAACAGGAAAATTGCATTGGCAGCGGTATATGCCCCGAATTTGTACGAAGTGGGTTTCTTCACTTCACTAACAGGAGAAATGTTAAACCATCCCGAGTACTCATATATAATAGGTGCGGATTTTAATGCCATTTGGAACCCAAGGATGGACAAAACTTACCTTTCCTTCTCCAGCGAACAAAAGAATTCATCTAAAGCATTAAAAGATTGGTCGAAATCAACAGGAGTAACTGATTTATGGCGTTCACTTAACCCCATGACCCGCAAGTACTCCTGTCGTTCGGCGAGACACAACACACTATCCAGAATTGATTACGTCTTTGCATCCCCGAGAATATTTGATAAATATGAAGTGGAAATGACACCCAATGCGCTATCAGATCACTGCTACGTAATCCTGAAAGCAACATTTGGTACACTATCTGCCCGGGCCCCAAGATGGCGTTTTAATTCGATGCTGCTTAACAACAAGGAATTCATTACACAAATTAAAGAAGCTCTCACAGTATTCCTACGGGATAATGTTAACTCGGTGCAAGATCCCAGAATATTATGGATGTCGGTAAAGAATATGATCAAGGATTTCTCGGATAGATTTACCTCCATATTGCGCAAAAATCAAAACACAAAACTGTCTGAAATGGAAACGCTTTACTCAACGCTTTTTAATTCTTTAAAATACAACAACTCTACTAGACTAGATAACCAAGTTAACATTCTAAAGACAGAGATCAAAGCAATGTACAGACAAAAATCGGAATTGCAAATACGCAGCACTAGACAACAGCAGTACTTCCAAGGTTCTAAACCTAGTCACCTATTAGCCATGCGACTAAGAATTAATGCAAAATTTGCAGATATAACTGCCATTAGGAAACAACAAGCTCTAGTAACAGAACCCAAAATAATAAACGATACATTCAAAGAATTCTACTCCGATTTATATAACTCAGAAACAACCTCTGATCAAGACAAATTAGACACATATCTTAATCAAATTACTCTCCCTAAACTTACGGAGGAAGACGCTAAACAGTTAGAAGTACCGATCACATTAGAAGAACTCAAGAAGGCCATATCCGGAATGAAAAACGGCAAAGCTCCGGGAATTGACGGTATCCCATCAGAAATGTACATTTCTTGCTGGGACATATTTGGACCCTTATTACTAAATATGATCTTATACTCAGTCAAAGAGGGAAGCTTCATTGAACACCAAAATACCGCACTCATTTCAGTTCTTCACAAAAAAGACAAAGACCCCACTGAGTGCGGTAGTTACCGTCCTTTAAGCCTCCTCGGAACCGATGTCAAACTGTACTCTAAGATATTAGCCATCAGATTGCAAAAGCATATGACGTCTTTAGTTCATCCGGACCAAACAGGCTTCATAAAAGGTCGCCTGATCAATGATAACATAAGGCGAATACTGCACGTACTAGATACAGACAAAGAGGACATCACACCTAAGGCGATACTATCCCTGGATGCTATGAAAGCATTTGACAGGTTGGAATGGTCGTTTCTATGGGCAGTATTGGAAAGGATGGGGTTAGGAAAAGGTTTCATTGATATGATTAAAGTACTATACAAGGACCCATCGGCCAGGATTACAACAGGCACATTCATCTCCGATATCTTTCCGGTATCACGCTCAGCCAGACAAGGTTGCCCTCTTAGTCCCGGACTATTCGATCTATCATTAGAACCTTTAGCACAATTTATAAGACAATCCCAACACATAGAACCAATAGTAATCAAGGGCACACATCATAAAATTAGTTTATATGCGGACGACGTAATATTGTTCATGCAAAACCCCAACAACACATTGCCGCTTATACTCAAGTTGATAGAGAACTTTGGTGATTTATCGGGATTTAAAATAAATTGGCCTAAGTCGGCTTTTCTTCCTCTTAACACCAGTGCAAAAAAAGAGACAACCCTCCCAGGTGCGATACCCATGGTCAAACATTTCAGATGCTTGGGTGTGGAAATATTTCCCACCATAAGACAAACGGTGAAGCACAATTACACAAAAATACAGAACAAAATCAAAGACGACCTGGACAGGTGGGCAAAACTTAAAAACTCAGTACAGGCAAGGGTATCAATAGTTAAGATGGATGTATTACCAAGAATCAATTTCTTCAGCTCAATGCTTCCGTTACCTCCTCCAGAGGGCTACTGGAAAAGATTACAAACCTCCACATACAAATTTATTTGGAATAACAAACCACCTCGCATAAAAAGATCCACCGCACAGAGAAATAAAGCAGACGGTGGCATGGCAGTCCCAGATTTTTTACAATATTTTAATGCCTTCACATTAAGACCATTGAAGAAGATATGGTTTGACCCCGAGGCTTTGGTATCTTGGAGAAAATTAGAAGAAAACATAGTAGCCCCACAGAGATTGAAAGACATAGCATACACTAAACTTTCAATCAAGCATTGTGAGCGAGAATTTGGCCCAATAATTACCCATGCAATCAGGACATGGCGGGAAACACAAAGGAAATTTCCTAACCCTCAAGTATGGCATAATCACACTCCCATATTCAATAACAATGCTCTCTTAATGGGAAAACGACCTATAAGATTCCCTATATGGGAAGAGAGAGGCATACACTCATTAGGGGATATTTTTAATAACAAGGGCCTCTGTAGTTATGTCGAAATATGCATAAAGTTTAACCTCACCGAGTCCACATGGCTTTTTTACATACAGTTACGACTTTGTATGAGATCTCACGGTGTTCCATTACACATACCAATTGAACACCACAGATACCACAAATTTTTCTATGAAAGAGATACATTGGGAGGTTTTGTATCAGGTTTTTATTATCAATTACTAACGTCCTCGTATGAAACCCTTCAACTAGACAATGTCTGGAGGAGGGATATACCAGACCTGGAAAATGACTTTGATTGGCAAGGAGCCTGGGCAAATGTCCGACTTACATCAAGGAACCCGGATCATCAACAAATCAATCTGAACTATATTCACAGGACATACTTGACTCCTATAAGGCTGTGCAAAATGGGGCTTATACAAGACTCCAAATGCTCCCAATGTACAAATGGGGATGAAGGAACATTTATGCACATGTATTGGGACTGCCCACCAGTTAAGGCATTCTGGAAAGATGTGTCCCAACAATTATCAATACTCGTATTTTGGAATATACCTGTACACCCCGCGGTATTGCTATTGAATGATGTTTTTGAGTTTGCAGTGAATCCACAACTAAAAAGACTGGTTTTATCGGGTATCACAGTAGCTAAAAAACTGATCGCATCACGTTGGTTTCAACCGGAAAAAATGTGCCGGAAAGTGTGGTTTCTTACATATCTCGATGTGATATATCAAGAAATATCTACAGCAAGAATTCTGGGGCTCAATGAATCCAAAATGTCAATGTGGTTAGAAGTGGTGGAGAGAATAAAAGCTAGCCTATAATGGTAGTGTCTGGTTAGGAGTGAGGGATAATGGAGGTACTATCCAAGAGGGGGTCCGGGAGGGGGGGGGTTGAGCTGGAGCATATGTGTGTAGGGTTTTAGAAAATAGGTATTAGGGGTATATTATATACTAACATTTATATAATTGTAACTTCGCTGGATATACACTGTATACGGTTAAAATGTTATTATTGACTATTTTTGTTTTATCCTGTTTCTGTACTTGCATATATTTTAACCACCTTTACTGAAAGTTTCATTATACATTGTGTGTTGAGTACTGACTTTTAATAAGTTTTGTTTTGCAATAATAAAAAAAATTAAAAAAAATAAAAATATGTAGGCCTACTTTAGTACACTTATCAAAAGTATACTTTCAATATATCTTAGTACACTAAGTACAACTTAAATCATATTGTTTTTGGACAACAGTGGACTACTATGATTTTTGGTGTTGGCTGGATGGTAAGTAGAATAAATGCACTGTTGCATTTGATCTTTTCGTAGGTTATGTTGACAATAATAACAAAAATTTAATAAAAATGTACATTACATTATCCTTTTTGACCCCAATCACCTCCCATAGTTTTAACATGCAGCCGGGTGACTGGTGTGTTTACATCCCTGGATCACTCTGGCAACTGACAAACCGGGAGCATAATATGCGACCTTCATAATACATAATACAAAGTTTGTCAAAGGTGGAGCTACGCTATGCTTGCTAATTATGCTCGGTAGCAGATTGCAGTGATGTTAACAGAGGTTGTCTGAAGGAGCCGTCTGCGAACCAAGATATAGTTACATCAGAGAACAAATATATTCACAAAATGGATCACCGTTCAACGTTATTGAAGACTCCTATGACTTATGATTACTTTCCCTGATCACGTTTTCATGCTTTTCTTTATGACGCAGCCCCCTACAGTCTGTTACATATTTTTAAATATGCATTAACATGATTAATGCAGGAAAATCATGTGAAAAAAAAGATAGATTGACAGACAGCCGTTGTAATTATTACTGTAATATTTATTCCAGGTGTACAGCCATTGATAGGTGAGACAGGCCAGACAGAGAGACGAGCAGGCAGAGGGGAGAGACAGACAGACAGACAGACAGACAGACAGGTAGGCAGGCAGACAGAGAGACTGAGAGAAAGGAGACATTGTAGTCGTGCTGAAAGAGACAAAGATTAGGCAGAGTGGTGTCTATTAGAGAGCGAGATAATGAGTTAAATAATAATAATAATAAACTTTATTTCTATAGCACCTTTCATACAAGAATTGCAGCCCAAAGTGCTCCACAGCAGTGATGTGACACAAAATAGACATAGACATAAAATGTGCATAAAGTTGGCACAATTATAGACAGGCACAACAAAATGAGCAGATAATTGACATTAGAACATTACCATTTTTTTAATAGATTTATGTCATTAGAATCCATGGAAAGATAATAAAGATACAATTAAGAAAATATTGTAATAGATTTCTGTCATTAAAATCTATCAAATAAATGGAAGAGAGAGAGAGAGAAAAAGAGATGGAGGCGTGCTATGTGTACAAATACACACAGATTACCTCTCAGTGCCAATTCCAATTACTAGTAAATGGCTGCTTTTATCCAAAGTGCTTTACAATTTGTTACTCACATTTTACACATTCACACACCGACGGCGGAGGCAACCATGCAAGGTGCCAACCTGCTCATCGGGAGCAATTAGGGGTTAAGTGTCTTGCTCAAGGAGTCAAGGACACATCGACACGATGCCCGGGAGGAGCGGGAATCGAACCGGGAACCTCCGGATTGCCAGATGACTGCTCTACCTCCCGAGCCACTGTCGCCCCGCCTGATGCTTAAAGTACACGATAGAGTACTGATTCGATCCATACAGAACAGTATAGACTTAGTTTGGGGTCATTGGACAGAATACATTTTTATAGAATCCATTTGAATTAACATCCCTCTAAGTGTGAAAAGGACATAGTATCAAGTGGCGTTGATTTAATTTCACACATGCATACGGTCCAATATAAATGACTAATGAAAAAACCAATAGTGCAAAACCTTTAGTTTTATTTCTATTAATTTATTCTGAAGCAGAATAAAGGGAGCGGGCTTCACTCTGTTCTATTCATTCATTTCAGATACATTTATAAATGTATTTATCAGGTGTACTTGGATTGTTAGCTGGGTACGGTAATTGAGCCACTATTGTGCCTATAATGTCATTGTGCGTGGTGCTGTCGTTTCTGTGGGCTGCTTTGTTGCCTCTGGTCCTGGTGGCCTTGCCATTGCGGAGGGGTGGCAGGTTGTGTGTGTGTGCTATGACTGCGGCTGGGCCTTTCCCGGACCTTTCCTGGAGTTGGGTACTGGTCTCTTGCGTGTGCTTTGATGGATTTTGGTTGGTTTTCATCGTTGGGCTTCCTCGGTTCGCTGGCTCTGTCCCACCAGCCTCTCTCTGTCCCACCACCTCTCTGTCCCACCACCACCTCTCTCTGTCCCACCACCCCTCTCTCTGTCCCACCACCAGCTCTCTCTGTCCCACCACCACCTCTCTCTGTCCCACCACCTCTCTCTGTCCCACCACCTCTCTCTGTCCCACCACCTCTCTCTGTCCCACCACTTCTCTCTGTCCCACCACCTCTCTCTGTCCCACCACCTCTCTCTGTCCCACCACCTCTCTCTGTCCCACCACCTCTCTCTGTCCCACCACCACCTCTCTCTGTCCCACCACCACCTCTCTCTGTCCCACCACCTCTCTCTGTCCCACCACCACCTCTCTCTGTCCCACCACCACCTCTCTCTGTCCCACCACCTCTCTCTGTCCCACCACCTCTCTCTGTCCCACCACCACCTCTCTCTGTCCCACCACCTCTCTCTGTCCCACCACCACCTCTCTCTGTCCCACCACCACCTCTCTCTGTCCCACCAGTCTCTCTGTCCCACCACCTCTCTCTGTCCCACCACCTCTCTCTGTCCCACCACCTCTCTCTGTCCCACCACCTCTCTCTGTCCCACCAGAGAGTGTCATGTCACCACATACACAGCTCTGGTTCTGAATGTATTCTTCTCTGAATGTTAAGTGAATGTTAAAACTAACCTCAACTCTAACTATAACCATAGTTAGATAGTGGTGAGAGCACTCGCCCACAATGGCAATGGTTGTTGGTTCAACTCCTGGTTGTGGCTTTTGTTTTAGCCTGTACAATTTTGCTTTAGCCTGTACAATAATGTAAATATATAACTTATGGCTATAACATAACGTACATTATGTACCTTTTTTCCTGTGGTCATTATTAGTACTATTAGTCCTTTACACTTGTCTGATGAGACAAGGCAAACAGAAAGAGACTGACAGACAGACACGCGGAGCGACAGACAGAACAGACACAAAGGAAACAAGATGGCTTCTCCCTCCTCCTGATCCTTACTGTGACCTTTGTACGGGGCAGCTGGGTCCATGGATGCACCCGCCAGAGAGGAACAAACCAACACTTTAGAAACAGATAACATCCTTCTGTTCCTTCTACTCAAATCCTCTCATACAGTACCCCCCCCCCCACACACACGCACACGCACACGCACACGCACACACACACACACACACACACACACACACACACACACACACACACACACACACACACACACACACACACACACACACACACACACACACACACACACACACACACACGCAGATGCACACGCACACGCACACACACACACACACACACACACACACACACACACACACACACGCACACGCACACGCACATGCACACACACACACACACACACGCACACGCACACGCACACACACACACAGACACACACAGTTATGCACATAAACACCTGGGAGCAATTTTGGTTTCATATTATGATAAGATGTTTGGGCAGTGGAAATATATTGTAATTGTGTTTGTACATATACAGCTGGAGCAGATGAGGTGAGCGAGGAGGTTTGAATCCCATTGACCCTCGTGGCGGAACTTCGCTCCGGCCGTGTTCCGTTCCCCATGTAAAACACCGCCTCCCGTCTACGCTGCCGATATGGCAGCATGTGACACGTCCTATAGGCACTTAACCTTTTCACCGCCACGCGGCTCTCGTTGAAAACACAACGTTATGAGCTGGTGATCTTAATAGCCTTTACTTTCAGCTGTGTCTATAAACACCCTTCCTCATCCATCATCTACTCATCTTCACATTAGCCTCACCTCATCTTCTTCTCCTCCTCCTGTCATCCATCTTCCTTTCAGCGGCTCTTGTTTCTGTATTGCTACCCATGAGGCGTTCTATTGCCCCCCCCCCCCCCCCCCCCCCCCCGCCTACCCTTTTCTTCTTGCGATTTTTCTTTTGAAAAGGATCATTAAAAAGTTTGTTTCGAGTGATCAGTGTTCAGATGCTGTTTTTGGTTGGGCGTGTGAGAAATGTAAAGGGATTTTCTTTTATATTAAGTTGTATGGAATACTTGCCAGTAGTGTAGTAGTTGATGCAATGCCATTGTCCGACAGTGTGGCTTACATGGGTAGAGCTCCGAACTCATGATCGCCATCCACTTCTTTTCACCTGACCACGAGGAGTTTCACTGGGAGAGAACGTAACGCATGCAGCGGTCCACACTATCTCCCCCAGATCCCCTCCCTGCTGACCGACCAGTAGGAGTCGCTGTTTGCAATGACCAGGACTCATACCCCATGGCTTCCCACCCACAAACACTGCCAATTGTGTTTGTAGGGACGACTGACCAAGCCAGAGGTACCACTGACAGCTGGATTCAAACCCAGATTCTCTGGTAGTTGAGTGCTTAGACCTCTATGCCAGTGGTTCCCAAAGTCGGGGTCGCGACCCAAAGGTGGGCCGCGAGCAGCCACGGGAGGGCCGCGAGATGATAAAAAAAAAGGTTTTTTTTTTCCTTTTTTTTTCAGGCCACTGAACTTAGAAGCAGGCCAGGACAGTGTTTCTAGTTGTATTCTAAAATTCTATTCTATTGTATTCTAAAATGTGACTATATGGTTTATATTAACTTAATAAATAAACAAAAACGAAAAATCTACTTATTTCAACAAACATTTCAAACTAAATAATTATGCACATAAAACGCTGAAAACAACCGAAGCAACAATAGTATTTTAATGAGGCTATTATTATTATCATTATTATTTTGCAACACGTTAGCCCTCTCATAAATAGCACATATAAATGAATAACTAACTTGAACTAACTTAATAGGATTGAAGTGATATCTGGCTTAAAAAATCAGTCGCCTGGCAAAAAAAAATTATTAAAAAAAGCCTGACGATGTGCATTGGGCCGAGGCTCTCTGACGCCTTATTTTCTGGGTCCCGGCCTGAAAAGTTTGGGAACCCCTGCTCTATGCTACCCAGCCGCACCTGAAATATCATTCTGTGCCCACCAAAGTAGAATACATGTAGGGAGAATATTACAGACATGTACTGTACATACACATGCATTTGTAGGGATAACACAAAACACCCTTCATTGTCACTTTGGCTGAGATGGCGCTCATGGTCATGGTTGATGTAATACCAGCTACCCTCTAGTTGCTATAGCTCACAACTGGAACTCTCCTGGCTGTACCAGGGAATTGTGACCTTTTGGTTACTAGCCTGATTATCTACTTCCACCAGACCCCATGTTCGATTATTGATTCGTAATATAAATGTCAAGCTCATCAAATTGAATACATTAGGCTGCATATATGGATATGCAGCTTATACTGACAGAACTGTTTATAATGGGGGCCAAGGCTGACTCCTACACACCCAGCACACACCCAGCACTCAAAATAAACATGAAGCTCAGGTTGAATATGAGATGTGGTGTGGAAATGCAAATGTGCTGAAGGCACTGGTCCTGCCGACTGAAAGTAAGTTATGATATTATCCCCACCTGTCTGGGTTGTGCAGTCAGTCAGTCAGAATGTCACAGCTGCGTTCATTTAGCTGTGTCTAATTAGTGCAGATCTACATAATAATATCCCCCAGCTACTGAAGGTTTGGAAGATTGTTTTTCAGATAAACTGACCCTTGTAAAAAAAAAAAAAACTGCAGTTACGGTTAGGATCTATTGCAGTTTTACTGCAGGACAATGCCATAATGCAAAGCAATATACTGTACTTGCAGTTAATTTGCAGTACCTGTACTAGACAGAAATCTATCATCCAGATCTTAAACTGCAGTACCTTTTTGCAAATGGTCCTTCGCCTTATAAGGAGTTGGCAGGGTGTGTCTGTATGCAAATTCAGGTGTACGAGAACGCGCTTCCAGTTTAAGAATGAGTGACGTACATAAGCACCTCCCCACGAGTTGATGACTCCGGGGGGGGGGGGGGACTATCGTAGGCTCTTCCGAACTTCCTACAAGGTTATTTACGAGGAATCTTATGAGAATGTTGGTGCATGAGGTCCATTGTATTTAAATATGGCACTCTACTGCACATGTAACTGTAGTTTTAATTTAGTGCTTTAGTGCAACTTTGTAATTTCAATCGAAATGATAGCATTGTGTGCTTTACCAAATGGTAGGATGGACCTCTCTGTACGTACGGAGGAAATCCCACATGTTTGTTTTTATATATAAGGCCATCCTAGGGAAGCTTCCCCTATATCTTTCCAACCTAATTAGCTTTGCCTCTAGTAGCTACCATACCAGGTCCACAAGATGGCTACTTTTAAAAAAAAACAAGAATAAACACTGAACTAGGAAGAACAGCTTTTTCAAGCTTTGCACCTTGGGCATGGAATGGGCTACACCGCTACAGGACCATATCCACTTAGATACCCTGGTCTCTCTCTGCAAATTTAAATCTGTATTACATAACTTCCTACAAGAACATTTTTGCTGCTCGGGTCCCAACTGCAAAACTGCTAAATGACTGTATTACCCTGTATTTTAATGTCATAGACTTTTACTATTATGTAGACTATTCTGTTTTGTGTTTTTGTGTTTACATGTGATGTATTGTATATTGTATACATGCACTTTTATTATGTTCTTGTGTGATGTACCGCACATTTTATTGCTGTCTGATATATTGCAAATGTTATTGCTGTCATCTTGGCCAGGTCTCCCTTGCAAAAGAGATCTTGTATCTCAATGGGACTTCCTGGTTAAATAAAGGTTAAAAAAAATTAAATGTGTAGTTCGAGCAGAGCTTCAAAGTTGCCACAGCCAATGGCTCATTAAAGCCCAACTTGCAGGTTAAACCCTACTCTGCAATTATGGGTAGTTTACATCATTGGTATCTAATTTAATTATTTATTTTTTTCCATTTGACGCCAGACATTTCACTCAGAAATGGTTAAAAAGGTCCACGCACGAATAACATGCACGAGCAAATCTAAAAGCTTATCAGACGCTAGCACGGCCGTGACGTCACTTCAGGAAACGTATGCCTTATGCCCGTCCGGGTCATCGTACTACTGGATATATGGAGCTGGCTAACGTTAGCATTATGTCTACTGTCGTGAACCATTTTAGATCGGGGCATGTAGAGGAGTTTGGGGAACGAGTAAAATCATGTGCAGGTCCTCTTCTCAGACCTGTGTGGCAAAGCACTGCACACGCATCATGCAAGCTACACGTCGCTGCATGTTGATCAATGGTGGCCCACTCGGTGCATCACAGTGGGCTACTATTGTGCTAACAACGTGCCGCGGCGTCCGGCTTGTCGGCCGGCATGAGTGCCCGATTTGGGGTGGTTCTCTCCTCTTTGTGTGCCCCCGTCCTCGCGGGTGTCCTGCCGGGGAGCTTGTGGACGCGACAACAGCGGCGGCCGTAGGGTGTTTAAGCCTGTAGCGTTAGTTAGCTCATAGCTATCGTGTACCACTAGCGTTACGGGCTCGAGCACCCTACGGCTGCCGCCGTTGTCGCGTCCATGGGCTCCCCGGCAGGGTACCCGTGGGGACGGGGGTGTACAGAGAGGAGAGAACCATTTTGGGTCGGGCGTTCATGCCGGCCAGCGAGCCGGACGTCGGGATATGTTGTTAGCACAATAGCTACCAAGCTAAGCTATGTTAGCTACTAACGTTATATACACAATATGTACAACGACACAATGATTTACATTATTACAAATATGGTAACGTGGTTGTGGCTTTTACAAATAGTGGTTAGCTTTAGAGATGGATGGCTATGATCACGGAGCAATAGTGTTGTTAGGTGAAACAGATCAATTTTCATTCGGCTAGTAGTAGCAAGGCTCTCTGCCTGCAGTGCCTGCCACTAGCTGTGTGTGACTCTCAGAGCCCCCTGGTGCCCTGCACCTGTTGTGACGACATCATTTCGATTACACGCGCACGTTATGAACCATTGATTAAAATATCCATGTGCGTGGTGATTGTGTTGGGCAGACAAAATGTTTGATAAAAACGCTAAAACTGGGCCAATTTCAATAAACATTTTTTTCCCTTCTTCATGAAAGTCACTGTTGGCCTAGTCCACATTGTTTATTGAACAAAAATACAACATGCAAGTTGGCCTTTAACACCAGTCTACTACCTACCAGCCAGCCAATCATATACAATGCGTGGCACAGTTTTTCCATAACTCCACGCCCCCCCAAGGTTATGTAATGCCACATATTACTTCACCTCACCAAAGGCAGATAGGTTGGTTCGACGGGCTTCAGCTTTGAAGCTCTGCACTAACCCATCCCAAGATGACAAGAGTACACTCTGAACATACTCATGTAACAAGATGAGCATATGTTCAAACGTCCTGTGTCCTGGCTGGACAAGAACTGATAGACTGCAGAGAGGTCAGATAAGCCACTTTCATTGATTTCATCACTTCTGAAATGGAGTGCAGTAGCCTCTGTTTTGACAGGGTCATGCCATGGCTGGCTCCCCCCCATACGAGATCTCAGCTGCTACATCTGGTGAATGCTCTGCATGTGTTTTGTGTAAGACAACAGACACAATCAATGCATCCTTCTGTCCTCCTCATTCTGATGAGGGGGTAGGAAGGCGTCCGGGGTGATAACTCCACCTGTAAGAACTATTGATTTTCTCGATGCACAAAGGCCGGCTTGGGTTTCAACACTGCACCACTTAAAGGAACACACCAACATTATGGGAAATGTGCTCACCATCTTCTCCAGAGTCAGACAAGAAGATAGATACCGATTTCCTCTCTGTGCATTCAGTAAGAAGCTATCCGACTGCAAGCTAGCCTAGCTTAGCACAAATTAATGGATGCAGATACAGACCACTAGCCTAGCTTAAGGGGAGACACTGCAGGTGAATAGGGTAAACAAGTTAACTAATAGATATCACAATGAAACTTCCCCAGTTGATTACTTATATTAAGACAAGACTTTTTTTGTATTACAAGTTTTCTGAAATTGTATGTTTAAATATGCAAATGAGGCATAATCTACTTAAATATGCACTAATTTGCATATAATTCCAGGACAGAAATCTGAACATTGGATAAAGCCATTTTCAAAATGATAGTTTCATTTTGTTGACATATTAGAGCCAAAGGTTATTACAGAGGGGATTTTTGATATCTCTTTTTATCACTCCATAAATCAGAAAATACTCCATTCAGTCCATTTTTATGGTAAAATTCCATATTTCGCCATGTTTTTAGGAATAAAATGTGATATAAATCAGGGTAAGAATGCGATATCAACAAACCCTTCTGTAAATACCTTCAGAACATAGATATGAATAGAACTGGAAGTCTTGGTGTATGTGAGTGCTACTGAAGTGGAGATTTCTGGCTCAGAGTATGAGGAAAAACTCTTAAAACTTAAAATTTTTGGGAAAACGCATTCAAAGTTCTGTATTGTAAAATGCCATACTTTTTTTTTAAACAGATATTTACAAACACAATACCTAATCAAACCATTAGTAATAGACAACCTAAACACATGTCTGATAACTGAATAATAATAATAATGATGTTATTGAACTGAACAGAACTACACACAGGCTACAAACAGTGTAGTACAGTGTAGTACCCCCTAATAGGCAAAAAATATTTGAATAGATATCACTATGAAACTTTCCCAATTTGTTATGTACATATAAACTAAGAAAAAATATATTGCAAGTTTTCTGAAATGTATATATTAATATGCAAATGAGGCACTTCCCCATTAAATATATGCACATTTATGGATGCAATAAGGCAAAATGATGTAAAATAAACAACTAAATGTGTGTTATTGACGTTTTATTGTCACTAGTTTCATAGAAGACATGTTTAGGAAGCAAAATATAACAAAATCTCAAAATCAACAAAAAAAGTATATTTGACTATTCACCTGCAGTGTCTCGCCTTAAGACTCTGGGAGAGGTGTTTTTGGCCAACAGCTATAGGCTAGCTGGTCCGTATCCGCCTCCATTCATTTGCTAGGCTAGCTTGCAGCCGGATAGCTTTCTACTGAATGCACAGAGAGGAAATGAGTACTGTCTGACTCTGGAGAAGACAGTAAGTGCATTTCTCATAATGTTAGCGTGTTCCTTTAAGTCATCCCTGATAACAGTACAATTAGATAATACTGATTGCATGCATACCTCACTCTCTTGGCCAAAGTAACTGGTAGGAGGTGCGCTAACTTCAAAGATAGAACCCCTAAGGATATTGCCTCTATAGGTTCAAAGGGAGCCACTGTCATGGCTTTCAGCACCACGGACAGGTCCCATTTGGGGGGCTGTCTGTCTAGGTCTCATCCTCTTTGTGCCCTGGAGAAATTCCTTAACCAGAGTGGTTAAATATTCATTTCTCCTCGAAACAGGAAGAGACTTTAATGGTCAAGTATCCGCTTCCATTCATTTGTGCTAAGCTAGGCTAGCTTGCACAATTAATGCCATATAGCAAACAAACAGAGGGAGAGAGGGAGACAGACAGAGAGAGCGATAAAGACAGGAAAGAAACAAAAAAGGAGACTAGACAGAGAGAGAGAGAGAGAGAGAGAGAGACAGAGAGAGAGAGAGAGAGAGAGAGAGAGAGAGAGAGAGAGAGAGAGAGAGAGAGAGAGAGAGAGAGAGAGAGAGAGAGAGAGAGAGAGAGAGAGACAGAGTGGCTTATGAGAGGTGGTGGTGGTGTGTGTCTGTGGGCCTATTGAACATAATGTACCTCAAACTGTCTGATATTGATATTGATATATACACACACACAGAGAACTATCGTGAGCAGGGATGGATGGACAGACAGACAGGGTTCCTCTTATCAGTGTTGTAGTCGAGTCACTAAATCTCAAGTCCAAGTCGAGTCTTGAGTCCCCAGTGTTCGAGTCCGAGTCCAAGTCAGAGTCACCAAAGAAGAGCCTGAGTCGAGTCTGAGTCGACTCCACTCTGGCAGTCAAAGAGCTGACATACAAATAAAAAAAGGTCTACATTAAACATAAATGACACAGCCTAGGGCTTAGGGCCTATTAAAAAATGTATAATTGTATTTATCAAGTCTGAGTCCTCGTCTGGACCTTCCGAGTCAGAATGCAGCCAATGCTCAAGTCCAAGTCCAAGTCTGAGTCATCAGTGCCCAAGTCCAAGTCGAGTCACGAGTCCTGAAAAGAGGTCCTCTATTACAACACTGCCTCTTATGCCAGGGCTCCTCACCTGAAACTACAACAAGCAAGTCGTTCATGGTAATGTAACCTATGTCGCTACAGGAAACCCCCCTGTTCCTGCCCTTCCCTGCTGTCTTGCTGACATGTGCTGTAACTGTAGCAGCCATTATGCACATCTACCACAGGGGGAATAACACACATCTACCACAGAGTGAATAACACACATCTACCACAGAGTGAACACACATCTACCACAGGGGGAATAACACACATCTACCACAGAGTGAATAACACACATCTACCACAGAGTGAACACACATCTACCACAGGGGGAATAACACACATCTACCACAGAGTGAATAACACACATCTACCACAGGGGGAACACACATCTACCACAGAGTGAACACACATCTACCACAGAGTGAATAACACACATCTACCACAGGGGGAACACACATCTACCACAGAGTGAATAACACACATCTACCACAGAGTGAATAACACACATCTACCACAGGGTGAACACACATCTACCACAGAGTGAATAACACACATCTACCACAGAGTGAATAACACACATCTACCACAGAGTGAATAACACACATCTACCACAGAGTGAATAACACACATCTACCACAGAGTGAATAACACACATCTACCACAGAGTGAATAACACACATCTACCACAGAGTGAATAACACACATCTACCACAGAGTGAATAACACACATCTACCACAGAGTGAATAACACACATCTACTACAGGGGGAATAACACATCTACCACAGAGTGAATAACACACATCTACCACAGAGTGAATAACACACATCTACCACAGAGGGAATAACACACATCTACCACAGGGGGAATAACACACATCGACCACAGAGTGAATAACACACATCTACCACAGAGGGAATAACACACATCTACCACAGGGGGAATAACACACATCTACCACAGGGTGAATAACACACATCGACCACAGAGTGAATAACACACATCTACCACAGGGGGAATAACACACATCTACCACAGAGTGAATAACACACATCGACCACAGAGTGAATAACACACATCTACCACAGGGGGAATAACACACATCTACCACAGAGTGAACACACATCGACCACAGAGTGAATAACACACATCGACCACAGAGTGAATAACACACATCGACCACAGAGTGAATAACACACATCTACCACAGAGTGAATAACACACATCTACCACAGAGTGAATAACACACATCTACCACAGAGTGAATAACACACATCTACCACAGAGTGAATAACACACATCTACCACAGAGTGAATAACACACATCTACCACAGAGTGAATAACACACATCTACCACAGAGTGAATAACACACATCTACCACAGAGTGAATAACACACATCTACCACAGAGTGAATAACACACATCGACCACAGAGTGAATAACACACATCTACCACAGAGGGAATAACACACATCTACCACAGAGGGAATAACACACATCTACCACAGAGGGAATAACACACATCTACCACAGGGTGAATAACACACATCTACCACAGAGGGAATAACACACATCTACCACAGAGTGAATAACACACATCTACCACAGAGTGAATAACACACATCTACCACAGAGTGAATAACACACATCTACCACAGAGGGAATAACACACATCTACCACAGGGTGAATAACACACATCTACCACAGAGTGAATAACACACATCTACCACAGAGTGAATAACACACATCTACCACAGAGTGAACACACATCGACCACAGAGTGAATAACACACATCGACCACAGAGTGAATAACACACATCTACCACAGAGTGAATAACACACATCTACCACAGAGTGAATAACACACATCTACCACAGGGTGAATAACACACATCGCCCACAGAGCGAACACACGTCTACCACAGGGTGAATAACACACATCTACCACAGAGTGAATAACACACATCTACCACAGAGTGAACAACACACATCTACCACAGAGTGAACACACGTCTACCACAGAGTGAATAACACACATCTACCACAGAGTGAACACACATCTACCACAGAGTGAATAACACACATCTACACCGGGGTGAATAACACACATCTACCACAGAGTGAACAACACACATCTACCACAGGGTGAATAACACACGTCTACCACAGAGTGAATAACACACATCTACCACAGAGTGAACAACACACATCTACCACAGAGTGAATAACACACATCTACCACAGGGTGAATAACACACATCTACCACAGAGGGAATAACACACATCTACCACAGAGTGAATAACACACATCTACCACAGGGGGAATAACACACATCTACTACAGAGTGAATAACACACATCTACCACAGGGTGAATAACACACATCTACCACAGAGGGAATAACACACATCTACCACAGAGTGAATAACACACATCTACCACAGAGGGAATAACACACATCTACCACAGAGTGAACACACAGTGAGCAGCTTGATTGATGGCTCACTCTGTACTGACATGTCGTGAGCGGTGCTAGAGGTAGCAGTTGTGTTTTCCTGTGGTCTCACTACACAGTGTTGACCAAGGAAGGTCTTATTTCCGTCGTCTACAGTATCTAAATAAAGGTTATGGAGCACCAGGTGACTTTGAACAGCTTTCATCAACTTCTCTTCCATTTTGGCAAAGAAAGGACCATTCTAGCCACCTTACTCCTGTTGCCTCCTGGTTTCACTCAACGCACGTATCACTGACCAGAACCACACTCCTCTATCACTGGGTTTCAGTACAAGGAGGCTCCCCTGTCCCGCCCACCTGCCGGCCGAGGCAATGAGGGAAATTGGGCAGAGTTTTCTCCACAGCTTCTCTGGGAGTTGTTTATTCCTCTACTCTGGTAATTTAATCCTTTCACTGCGACAATACAGAAGGTTAACCCTTTCACTGCCACACAACACACGGTTAACCCTTTCACAACCACACTACAGACGGTTAATTATCTAGTTATATTAATACAGTATTATATATAATGATGGTTATGAATTATAATCATCCCCAGTTATATTAATACAGTATTAGATATAACGAAGGTTATGCATTATATAACCCTAGTTAAATTAATACAGTATGAGATATTATTATATGATATTGCGCAGCGAAGGGAACGGCTCCTGCCTACCTCCAGTCAATGGTCTCTAACTACACACCCTCAAGACCCCTACACTCTACATCCTCTGGCCGCCTCAGACCCACTCCTATCCGAGCTCCGGGAGGGTCATCAAAGAGAAGCCGCCTATTCTCGGTCCTCGCTCCACAATGGTGGAACGAACTTCCCACCACAGTTAGGAGCCGAATCCCAACCAATCTTTCGCTGTCGACTAAAAACACACTTCTTCAATCAATATCTGAAAAAATATCTTTGTATGTAGGTCTATTTTGGCTTTCAATACATTAGTGTTGATAGGTCAAAAACTCACAAGGCCTTGGGGAAAAGCAACGCACAGTTTTTCCTTTAATTATAGCATCTGGCTGTGAGAGGTCTTATTTGTGTTGCATTTGCACACCAATATCTATCATTGTGCCAAATCATGTATGATCTGACAGTAGCCTAGGGCCGCTCGATATGGCAAAAATCATAATCATGATTATTTTGGTCAATATTGAGTAATATAAAATTATTTAATGCAATTACTCATTGACTTTGGAAACTAATCTTTTTAACAATGGATTCCCGTGAACTTTAAATATAATTCAACTGAAAAACGAAAACATGACCTGGTTTAAAAACATGATCTGGCTCAGACCTGGTCCATTATCTTGTTTTCATAATCGTTTTATTATACAAGCTGCTGCTCACAGGCAGAATGCTGTACTGACCATCAGACCAACATACTAGCTGCTGCCTGCTGGTAACAGACAGACATGCTTAAAGCGTTCCTCTCTATGCATTCTTCTCCTTCCCATTGTCCATCTGTTCTCTGTCCATCCTTTCTTCCACTCCTTTCTTTTCATCCTTCTCCATCTGCCCCTCCCTCCTTCCATCCCGCTCCTCCTCAGCTCTCTCTCTCCTCAGCTCTCTCCTCAGCTCTCTCCTCCTCAGCTCTCTCCTCCTCAGCTCTCTCCTCCTCAGCTCTCTCTCCTCAGCTCTCTCCTCCTCAGCTCTCTCCTCCTCAGCTCTCTCTCCTCAGCTCTCTCCTCAGCTCTCTCTCTCCTCAGCTCTCTCCTCCTCAGCTCTCTCCTCCTCAGCTCTCTCTCCTCAGCTCTCTCCTCAGCTCTCTCTCCTCAGCTCTCTCCTCAGCTCTCTCCTCCTCAGCTCTCTCCTCCTCAGCTCTCTCCTCCTCAGCTCTCTCTCCTCAGCTCTCTCCTCCTCAGCTCTCTCTCCTCAGCTCTCTCTCCTCAGCTCTCTCCTCCTCAGCTCTCTCCTCCTCAGCTCTCTCCTCCTCAGCTCTCTCCTCCTCAGCTCTCTCTCCTCAGCTCTCTCCTCCTCAGCTCTCTCTCCTCAGCTCTCTCTCCTCAGCTCTCTCCTCCTCAGCTCTCTCTCCTCAGCTCTCTCCTCCTCAGCTCTCTCTCCTCAGCTCTCTCTCCTCCGCTCTCTCCTCAGCTCTCTCCTCAGCTCTTTCCTCAACTCTCTCTCTCCTCAACTCTCTCCTCAGCTCTCTCTCCTCAGCTCTCTCCTCCTCAGCTCTCTCTCCTCAGCTCTCTCTCCTCAGCTCTCTCTCCTCCGCTCTCTCCTCAGCTCTCTCCTCAGCTCTCTCCTCAGCTCTCTCCTCAGCTCTCTCCTCAGCTCTCTCTCTCCTCAGCTCTCTCCTCCGCTCTCTCCTCCTCAGCTCTCTCTCTCCTCAGCTCTCTCCTCCTCAGCTCTCTCTCTCCTCAGCTCTCTCTCTCCTCCGCTCTCCTCCTCAGCTCTCTCCTCAACTCTCTCCTCAGCTCTCTCCTCAACTCTCTCCTCAGCTCTCTCTCCTCAGCTCTCTCCTCAACTCTCTCCTCAGCTCTCTCCTCAACTCTCTCCTCAGCTCTCTCTCCTCCTCTGCTCTCTCTCCTCCTCAACTCTCTCCTCAGCTCTCTCTCCTCAGTTCTCTCCTCCGCTCTCTCCTCAGTTCTCTCCTCCGCTCTCTCCTCAGCTCTCTCTCTCCTCAGCTCTCTCCTCAGCTCTCTCTCTCCTCCGCTCTCTCCTCAGCTCTCTCTCCTCCGCTCTCTCCTCAGTTCTCTCCTCCGCTCTCTCCTCAGCTCTCTCTCTCCTCAGCTCTCTCCTCAGCTCTCTCTCTCCTCAGCTCTCTCCTCCTCAGCTCTCTCCTCAGCTCTCTCCTCCTCAGCTCTCTCCTCCGCTCTCTCCTCCGCTCTCTCCTCAGCTCTCTCTCTCCTCAGCTCTCTCCTCCTCAGCTCTCTCCTCAGCTCTCTCTCCTCAGCTCTCTCCTCCTCAGCTCTCTCCTCAGCTCTCTCCTCCTCAGCTCTCTCCTCCGCTCTCTCCTCCGCTCTCTCCTCCGCTCTCTCCTCAGCTCTCTCCTCCTCTCTCTCCTCCGCTCTCTCCTCAGCTCTCTCCTCAGCTCTCTCCTCCGCTCTCTCCTCCGCTCTCTCCTCCGCTCTCTCCTCCGCTCTCTCCTCAGCTCTCTCCTCCGCTCTCTCCTCTGCTCTCTCCTCCGCTCTCTCCTCCGCTCTCTCCTCCGCTCTCTCCTCAGCTCTCTCTCCTCCGCTCTCTCCTCCGCTCTCTCCTCAGCTCTCTCTCCTCCTCAGCTCTCTCCTCTGCTCTCTCCTCCGCTCTCTCCTCTGCTCTCTCTCCTCAGCTCTCTCTCCTCAGCTCTCTCCTCTGCTCTCTCTCCTCAGCTCTCTCTCCTCAGCTCTCTCCTCCGCTCTCTCCTCCGCTCTCTCCTCCGCTCTCTCCTCTGCTCTCTCCTCCGCTCTCTCCTCTTGCCCGTGACCAGTGAAGTCTGAGTTAACTCCACTGTGACCATGTTGTCTGCGGGAGCAACCTGGTACATAATTTAATGGTACAAGCAAAATAAATTATCATTGCAGAGTAACAACCATAATCCCTGAAGACACAGGCAAAAATCGATACTAAACAATTTCACGGCATTGTAAGGAATTGGGGCTAATTTGACACTGTCGTCAACATTGCTTTATGCCTCGCCCCTCCATAATATCTCTTACCCCCCCCCCCCCCTGCCCCCCCCCCCCCCAGTCCCAGGGGGTGCAGAGAGTGACTTCATTATGAGCAGCGTGTGTACACAATGGCCAGATGCCGGCAAACATCCATTAGCTCACATGACAGACAGGCAGGGGCACCCCCCCCCCCCCCGTATCTCTTCCTCTGCCCCCCCCTCCCTTTTCCTTCTTCATCTTCTCTACACCCCCCCTCCACTCCACCCCCCCCCCACTCCCTTCCTCAATATCCCCTGGCCTCCCACCACCTCCCCCTTACTTACCCATCTCCTCTCTGCTCTGCCGTGAGTTCTGCTCTCCCCAAGGGCAACCCCCCCCCCCCCCCACCCCCCGACACAGTTACCGCATGGCTAGCGATGCAACGACACCAAGCAGACACCAAGCAGACATCCAGCCAAAACAAGACGGTCCCTTTAGGGAAAACCTCCTGCCCACAATGTCTAGCTGGAGGAGGAGGAGGAGGAGGAGGAGGGAGGAGGAGGAGGAGGAGGAGGAGGAGGAGGAGGAGGCAGAGGAGGAGGAGGAGGATGGAGGGGAAGAGAGACGAGCGGTCGGTAGGGGGTTAAAACAACTGTATAATTTATTAATTGGGCGGGTAAGAACCCCCAAAGTGATGTTGTTGAATGATTCACGTTATGCATCTCATGACAGCTGCGTTATGCAGCTCTGGGGTCAGAGTTCAGGCTGTATGTTCGACCATGTTCCACAGTCTTAGTTTGTTGTTCCATAGTATAGCTGTTTATAGACCATGTTCTACAGTCTTAGTCTGTAGTTCCATAGTATAACTGTTTATAGGCCATGTTCTACAGTCTTAGTCTGTAGTTCCATAGTATAGCTGTTTATAGACCATGTTCTACAGTCTTAGTCTGTAGTTCCATAGTATAGCTGTTTATAGACCATGTTCTACAGTCTTAGTTTGTTGTTCCATAGTATAGCTGTTTATAGACCATGTTCTACAGTCTTAGTCTGTAGTTCCATAGTATAGCTGTTTATAGACCATGTTCTACAGTCTTAGTCTGTAGTTCCATAGTATAGCTGTTTATAGACCATGTTCTACAGTCTTAGTGTGTAGTTCCATAGTATAGCTGTTTATAGACCATGTTCTACAGTCTTAGTCTGTAGTTCCATAGTATAACTGTTTATAGATGTTCTACAGTCTTAGTGTGTAGTTCCATAGTATAGCTGTTTATAAACCATGTGATACAGTGCTGCCAGCCCTGTGACTGAAGTGGATTTGATTTGGTAAAATCATTAAGCTTCTTTGTGAAAACTAGGAATTGTTTATATGCCACTTTGGAACGTGATAAAACTTGATAAAATGGAATGACGTGGAATGTTTTGCAATGCACTTTAAAAGTAAAATCCTTCGTATCTATCAGTTTTTAAAGCTTTAACCCTTGGACTGCCGCACTATCAAACGGTTAACCCTTTCACTGCGACAATACACAGAATGTTAACCCTTTCACTGCCACCCTTTCACTGGTTACCGTCGGTAGTGTAATAGTAAAGGGTTAACCTTCTGTAGTGTGGCAGTGAACGGGTTAATAGCAAACCATATCACCACAGTCTGCAGTTGTTTTTATAATTGATTGAATTTCTGTTTCTATATTGCTTTTGTATTCACTATTATTTCTCGACGTCATTGTAAATGAGAGCTTGCTCTCAATGATCCTTCAAGATTAAATAAAGATTGAATGAATCGAATGAATGAATGAATGAATGCATTTAAGAACGCACAACGTGTTGTAATAACCAGCATTCCCACTTCTCCTGTCAGAAGCCTTTTTGCTGTTTGTCATGGAAACAGTGTGTGCTGCCAGCGCTCCGTGTGCTCAGAGGACATGATCGTTGCTAATTACAGTCCTTTTGATACGACGGCCTACAGCGGCAACAGCAGCTATATAGAGAGTAATATATTGCAAACTCTCCTCAGCTCTCTCTCTCCTCAGCTCTCTCCTCCTCAACTCTCTCCTCAGCTCTCTCCTCAGCTCTCTCCTCAGCTCTCTCTCCTCAGCTCTCTCCTCCTCAACTCTCTCCTCAGCTCTCTCCTCAGCTCTCTCCTCAGCTCTCTCTCCTCAGCTCTCTCCTCAGCTCTCTCCTCCTCAGCTCTCTCCTCAGCTCTCTCCTCAGCTCTCTCTCCTCAGCTCTCTCCTCAGCTCTCTCCTCCTCAGCTCTCTCTCCTCAGCTCTCTCCTCAGCTCTCTCCTCCTCAACTCTCTCCTCAGCTCTCTCCTCCTCAGCTCTCTCTCCTCAGCTCTCTCTCTCCTCCTCAGCTCTCTCTCTCCTCAGCTCTCTCTCCTCAGCTCTCTCCTCCTCAGCTCTCTCTCCTCAGCTCTCTCCTCAGCTCTCTCTCTCCTCAGCTCTCTCCTCCTCAGCTCTCTCCTCCTCAGCTCTCTCTCTCCTCAGCTCTCTCCTCCTCAGCTCTCTCCTCCTCAGCTCTCTCCTCCTCAGCTCTCTCCTCCTCAGCTCTCTCCTCCTCAGCTCTCTCTCTCCTCAGCTCTCTCTCCTCAGCTCTCTCTCCTCAGCTCTCTCTCCTCAGCTCTCTCCTCAGCTCTCTCTCCTCAGCTCTCTCTCTCCTCAGCTCTCTCTCCTCCTCAGCTCTCTCTCCTCAGCTCTCTCCTCAGCTCTCTCTCCTCAGCTCTCCCCTCCTCAACTCTCTCCTCCTCAGCTCTCTCCTCAACTCTCTCCTCAGCTCTCTCTCCTCCTCAGCTCTCCCCTCCTCAACTCTCTCCTCCTCAGCTCTCTCCTCAACTCTCTCCTCAGCTCTCTCTCCTCAGCTCTCCCCTCCTCAACTCTCTCCTCCTCAGCTCTCTCCTCAACTCTCTCCTCAGCTCTCTCTCCTCCTCAGCTCTCTCTCCTCCTCAACTCTCTCCTCAGCTCTCTCCTCCTCAACTCTCTCCTCAACTCTCTCCTCCTCAGCTCTCTCCTCAACTCTCTCCTCAGCTCTCTCCTCCTCAACTCTCTCCTCAACTCTCTCCTCCTCAACTCTCTCCTCCTCAGCTCTCTCCTCCTCAACTCTCTCCTCAGCTCTCTCCTCCTCAACTCTCTCCTCCTCAGCTCTCTCCTCAGCTCTCTCCTCCTCAGCTCTCTCCTCAACTCTCTCCTCAACTCACTCCTCAGCTCTCTCCTCAACTCTCTCCTCAACTCACTCCTCAGCTCTCTCCTCCTCAGCTCTCTCCTCAACTCTCTCCTCAGCTCTCTCTCCTCAGCTCTCTCCTCCTCAGCTCTCTCTCTCCTCAACTCTCTCCTCAACTCACTCCTCAGCTCTCTCCTCCTCAGCTCTCTCCTCCTCAGCTCTCTCCTCAGCTCTCTCCTCCTCAACTCTCTCCTCAACTCTCTCCTCAGCTCTCTCTCTCCTCAGCTCTCTCCTCCTCAGCTCTCTCCTCAGCTCTCTCCTCCTCAGCTCTCTCCTCAGCTCTCTCTCTCCTCAGCTCTCTCCTCCTCAACTCTCTCCTCAACTCTCTCCTCAGCTCTCTCTCTCTCCTCAGCTCTCTCCTCCTCAGCTCTCTCCTCAGCTCTCTCTCTCCTCAGCTCTCTCCTCCTCAGCTCTCTCCTCAACTCTCTCCTCCTAATTACAGTCCTTTTGATACACCGGCCTGCAGCGGCAACAGCAGCTAAATAGAGAGTAATATATTGCAAAACATTGTGTTTTCACAGAGAACGGTCTTAATTTCCCTCTGCGATAAACAAACGTTTGACATTTCAGTCACTGCACAGCAGAAAGCGCAGCGCGCCGAATGAAGTATGGAACACAAACAAACAATGTGGCATCGACGCTGCGGTTGACTGAGCTGAGCACACACACACAGACGAGTTTGTACATCACACGCCATTTGTAAACTTAACGACGCCGCTCAGTCCAGTTGTTTCGGAAAGTCAGGGAACTGTGTCTAAAGTTATTCTTACGTCGTTCCTTTTCAATTTGAACATTCGTCTCGGTGGAAAACGGAACGACACCGAAATTGAGTTACAGTTCATTCCATTGTGGGTTAAAAGACGACGGCTTCAGATGCCTCCGACTCCTCTGGGAGTTGGCGTCGTCTCGGGGCTTAGCGCGGGGTCAAGGGGCTAACCAGATTAGCCGCTGGTTAGGCTCAGTCATTTCACTAATGTGTGGATAGGCTCTGACAGGCTGGACAGTAAACGTGTGATTGATCGCGGCACGAAGTATCGCTTTCCCCCTTTAATTCCTATTGACCATTGTCTCTATTGACTCCTGAAGTCCACTGGGGGGGTTTATGTAGATTATAAGTAGGTGCTCCTGAGCTCAATGTTTCGAGACAAATCTGTGAGCAATGCTTAAAGTGATTGTTTTACTTTCAGTGAGTCTCGGTCGGCTTGTGGAGATGGGAGCTTGACCCCATTTACTTTGCATTGGTCTGTGACTAACTAGCAGGAGCATAGTATGAGGAATAGCTGTGTTGAGAGAGGACTCTACTGATCGTATGAAATAGGGCTAGGGGTTCAAAAAGAGAACCATCCCTTTAACCTACATAATAGAAGAATAAGAATAAGAAGTCTTTATTTGTCATGCAGATTTAACACACACACATGCCCACAGGAACCCACAGGAACACACACACACACACACACACACACACACACACACACACACACACACACACACACACACACACACACACACACACACACACACACACACACACACACACACACACACACACACACACACACACACACACACACACACACACACACACACACACACACACACAGGGGCGTAGCTGGGGGGGGGGTAGCTTAGGATGATTCCAAGGGCCCAGCACTGGGGGGGGCCCCCAATTTTTTTTTTTTTTTTTACTAGACATCACTAAGGTGTATTATTGATGCTCTCATTGATACTATGTTTGTTTCTGAAGTGTGTGTGTGTGTGTGTGTGTGTGTGTGTGTGTGTGTGTGTGTGTGTGTGTGTGTGTGTGTGTGTGTGTGTGTGTGTGTGTGTGTGTGTGTGTGTGTGTGTGTGTGTGTGTGTGTGTGTGTGTGTGTGTGTGTGTGTGTGTGTGTGTGTGTGTGAGATATATATAGAGAGAGGGGGGGCTTTGGTAGACTATTGCATTGGTCCATTCATTGAAGATGAACGCAATGCGACATCCTTTACTAGGCTCACCCACCAACAGTGCAGGTGCTGAACTGCTGATCCGAATGTATAGGTAAAAACCATATTATGCGTTTTCATCAATAAAAAAATGGCCCAAAAAAATTCCGCCCGCGCGCTTGCGCGCGCTCGCATTCATTGGGGGCCTACAAATACATTCTTTCATGGGGCCCAGAATCTGGAGCTACACCCCTGCACACACACACACACACACACACACACATGCGCTGAATGAAATGTTCTCTGCACCTCCCATCCCGTCGTCCTTCCCCCCCAAGGGCAGCCGGGAGCAGACAAGGGCAGCAGCGTGCGCCGCTCCCGGGGACCAATCCAAGTGCTCCTGTCCGTCTTCGTCAGTTGTGCATGTTTTTCCATTGGGTTTATCTTATCTTATCTTAAACTCCACACAGAAAGGCCCGGGAGATACCCCACCTGGGTAACTGGCAACACGGCAACCTGGTCCCCAAGCGGGAATCGAACCTAGGACCTTCTAGCTGTGAGGTGACAGTTTAAGTTTAAGTTTATTTGGATCCCCATTAGCCACAGCAGTGCTGGGGCTATTCTTCCTGGGGTCCATAACACATAAAATACAGTTACAGACGTATACACTCACAACATTTACATGTCATACAGACAATTAAAACAACAATAAAAACCCTTATACACTCATAACATTTACATGACATACAGACCATTAAAACAACAATAAAAACCCTTATACACTCACAACATTTACATGTCATACAGACAAAATGTTCCACAGTGTTAACCACTACACCACCGTGCTAAAGGTGCCCAACAGTGTTTTCCTGTAAACAGCGCACTTTTGTTCATATTCACATTTCTACCCAAATAGATTTTTTTTTATTGTTGTTCTATATAGTCTACAAGATGAATACATTTCTTACCTCATAACTTTGCAATGTTCCATTTTTGCTGTTTTCTTTGCTCTCACAAAGTTGATATCCCATCTGTGATAAGATTTACTTTTGTTTTTTGTGCTCTAGAGTCTACGTCACCCCCGTGCTTGTGGCGTGCATGTGCGTGCTGGAAGAACACATGATACAGTCTTACTTTGTAGTTCCATAGTATAACTGTGTATAGGCCATGTTCCACGATCTTAGTTTGTAGTTCCATAGTATAACTGTGTATAGGCCATGTTCCACGATCTTAGTTTGTAGTTCCATAGTATAACTGTGTATAGGCCATGTTCCACGATCTTAGTTTGTAGTTCCATAGTATAACTGTGTATAGGCCATGTTCCACGATCTTAGTTTGTAGTTCCATAGTATAACTGTGTATAGGCCATGTTCCACGATCTTACTTTGTAGTTCCATAGTATAACTGTGTATAGGCCATGTTCCACGATCTTAGTTTGTAGTTCCATAGTATAACTGTGTATAGGCCATGTTCCACGATCTTAGTTTGTAGTTCCATAGTATAACTGTGTATAGGCCAAGTTCCACGATCTTAGTTTGTAGTTCCATAGTATAACTGTGTATAGGCCATGTTCCACAATCTTAGTTTGTAGTTCCATAGTATAACTGTGTATAGGCCATGTATGTTCCACAATCTTAGTTTGTAGTTCCATAGTATAACTGTGTATAGGCCATGTATGTTCCACAATCTTAGTTTGTAGTTCCATAGTATAACTGTGTATAGGCCATGTATGTTCCACAATCTTAGTTTGTAGTTCCATAGTATAACTGTGTATAGGCCATGTATGTTCCACAATCTTAGTTTGTAGTTCCATAGTATAACTGTGTATAGGCCATGTATGTTCCACAATCTTAGTTTGTAGTTCTATAGACCATGTTCTACAGTATTAGTTTGTAGTTCCATAGTATAACTGTTTATAGACCATGTTCTACAGTCTTAGTCTGTAGTTCCATAGTATACTATACTAATATAATAATAGCTATTGTCTAATATCTAATATCTATATCTATCTATTATATAATGTAATAATATCTCCAACCTACCAAAGTCAACCCATGTTACCCCACTCATTAGAGAGCTGCACTGGCTTCGCCGCACAAATCCGCTTCAAGGTCCTCGACCTGGCGCAGTGAAGAGAATGCCTCCCGCCTACCTCCGGTCAATGGTCTCTAACTACACACCCTCAAGACCCCCCTCCCCCGCTCTACATCCTCTGGCCGCCTCAGACCCACTCCTATCCGGGAGCTCCGGGAGGGTCATCAATGAGACGCCGGCTATTCTTGGTCCTTGCTCCACAATGGTGGAACGAACTTCCCACCACAGTTATAGGACAGCCGAATCGCGACCAATCTTTCGCCGTCGACACTTCTTCAATCAATATCTGAACTGAAGCAGCGCACCTGGTGGAGACGTCTCAGACTGAAGGAGCTGGAGACCTGGAGACGCTTGACATAACTCGATGCCCTGTTTAAAAAGTTGTAATTTAAACAATGTAACCATTTTCATACAGGCCAAATACAATAACGACCTATAGGAACGGTGTCTGTGTTTCCCACCAAAAAGTACTCATAATCACTACCACTCTGACCTCCATGAATATGCATGATGCATTTACAAGTATGGAAAAAGTAGACCCGAGTCATTTTATTGTACGCTCTGTGTGCCCTGGGTCACATTGTACTTTTCAAGAAGTAATCTGGCCTGTTTGCCAAATGTATATAGAAAGCTGAGTACTGGCAGCGATAGAGCATTCAGGGCATCTGCATGGGCTGTTGCTGAAGAGGTGTGTCTGTGTGTCTGTGTGTGTGTGTGTGTCTGTGTGTCTGTGTGTGTATGTCTGTGTGTCTGTGTGTGTGTATGTCTGTGTGTGTGTGTGTGTGTCTCTGTGTGTGTCTGTGTGTCTTCGTGTGCTAAAAAGTAAAAAGTTAAACTCGTTCAACCCAAGTGAACTATTGGACTACTGTTAATTGATGTCCCGCCTCCTGAAGCGCTCTGCAGCAGCTCTGGAGCTGAGTGCCTGTACTGTACGTTCACGCAGAGGCCAGTGATGTCAGAGTGACAGTATTCATTACCCGAGCTGTCATTACTTTTTTAAGCCGCCCCCGTCGCGATCCAAAACGGCCCTCTTCCTCTGCGGAGAGAGAGAGGAAGACGAGATCCACTCCCACCGTGATCGTCATGGAGGCAAGGGGGGGAATTCTTTCTTCTTCCATATCAGGACCCCCCATCGCGGATGACATCGAAGGCTTCTCTCTCTCTCCTCTTGTCCCTCCTCTCTTCTTCTCTCCTTTGCTCTCTTCTTCTCAGAGGACTCCTCGCCTCTCTTCTTCCCCCCCTTCTAGAGACTACCCCCCACCTCCCACCCCCCGACCCCCTGGAGCTTGTGCAGTCAGTGTCAAAGCTCTTCAGAGACGCTTCAGAGACGCTTGGATACGAGCGAAGAGCGCAATAAGAGGAGGCACGTCATCTTGGAAAGATGTGGGAAGAGAGAGAGAGAGAGAGAGAGAGAGAGAGAGAGAGAGAGAGAGAGAGAGAGAGAGAGAGAGAGAGCTTGGGCATGGGCTTGAATCTAAATGTTTCCACTGTTCACTTGTTTAGAGACGGGAAAGTCGGGAGACGGGAAAACATGATGTCTGGAGACACTGAGAGGAAACATGATGTCTGGAGACACTGAGAGGAAACATGATGTCTGGAGACACTGAGAGGAAACATGATGTCTGGAGACACTGAGAGGAAACATGATGTCTGGAGACACTGAGAGGAAACATGATGTCTGGAGACACTGAGAGGAAACATGATGTCTGGAGACACTGAGAGGAAACATGATGTCTGGAGACACTGTGAGGAAACATGATGTCTGGAGACACTGAGAGGAAACATGATGTCTGGAGACACTGAGAGGAAACATGATGTCTGGAGACACTGAGAGGAAACATGATGTCTGGAGACACTGAGAGGGAAACATGATGTCTGGTGACGCTGAGAGGAAACATGATGTCTGGAGACACTGAGAGGGAAACATGATGTCTGGAGACGCTGTGAGGAAACATGATGTCTGGAGACACTGAGAGGGAAACATGTTGTCTGGAGACACTGAGAGGAAACATGATGTCTGGAGACACTGAGAGGAAACATGATGTCTGGAGACACTGAGAGGAAACATGATGTCTGGAGACACTGAGAGGAAACATGATGTCTGGTGACGCTGAGAGGGAAACATGTTGTCTGGAGACACTGAGAGGAAACATGATGTCTGGAGACACTGTGAGGAAACATGATGTCTGGAGACACTGAGAGGAAACATGATGTCTGGAGACACTGTGAGGAAACATGATGTCTGGAGACGCTGAGAGGAAACATGATGTCTGGAGACACTGAGAGGAAACATGATGTCTGGAGACGCTGAGAGGAAACATGATGTCTGGAGACACTGAGAGGAAACATGATGTCTGGAGACACTGAGAGGAAACATGATGTCTGGTGGCGCTGAGAGGGAAACATGTTGTCTGGAGACACTGAGAGGAAACATGATGTCTGGTGGCGCTGAGAGGAAACATGATGTCTGGAGACACTGAGAGGAAACATGATGTCTGGAGACACTGAGAGGAAACATGATGTCTGGAGACACTGAGAGGAAACATGATGTCTGGTGGCGCTGAGAGGAAACATGATGTCTGGTGGCGCTGTGAGGAAACATGATGTCTGGAGACACTGAGAGGAAACATGATGTCTGGTGGCGCTGAGAGGAAACATGATGTCTGGTGGCGCTGTGAGGAAACATGATGTCTGGAGACACTGAGAGGGAAACATGATGTCTGGTGGCGCTGAGAGGAAACATGATGTCTGGTGGCGCTGAGAGGAAACATGATGTCTGGTGGCGCTGTGAGGAAACATGATGTCTGGTGGCGCTGAGAGGAAACATGATGTCTGGAGACGCTGTGAGGAAACATGATGTCTGGAGACGCTGTGAGGAAACATGATGTCTGGAGACGCTGAGAGGAAACATGATGTCTGGAGACGCTGAGAGGAAACATGATGTCTGGAGACGCTGTGAGGAAACATGATGTCTGGAGACGCTGTGAGGAAACATGATGTCTGGAGACACTGAGAGGAAACATGATGTCTGGAGACACTGAGAGGAAACATGATGTCTGGAGACGCTGAGAGGGAAACACAACACAGTCAGCGTGCACACGACACACACACACATATGTACTTGCGTTGTCCTTGGAGAGGCCATTGCCTTCATCTGAGAAGATGTGCCCACTTCCTACCCCCCCCCCCCCACTCCACGCCCCCCTCCTCCTCCTTATCTACTTTGACAGATCAATGGTAGGCTACTAACCCCCCCCCCCCCCCCCCCCACGACACACACACACACACACACACACATACACACACACACACACACACACACACACACACACACACACACACACACACACACACACACACACACACACACACACACACACACACACACACACACACACACACACACACACACACACACACACACACACACACACACACACACACACACACACACACACACACACTCTCTCTCTATTCAGATAATGGAGTTTAATGGGGCCAGTCCTCTGAGACCCATCCACTCCGAAAGGAAGGGGGGGGGGGGTATTGGACGATGTGGGGATGGACAGTTACAGGCAGGGCCTCATCTGCTGCGGGGTACCGTTGTGACAGCAGTGCCCCTGTCATAATGTAATCAGCCCGTTTGACTGACAGGGCGTCGCTACACGTCGCTACAGTATTAATCAGAGTTGGGTTTCGCTCCGGGGGCCTGACATCTGTCAGAGGAGGAGCGGGCGGGCAAGGGCCACGTCTCTGTCGAGCCATAATGTAGGAGATCAATACACTCCAATCAATGGACAGGGATGGGCTCCTGATCCTCAGCATCACGTCAGAAGAACTATGTTCCCAAGTGTTGGGGTGATGGAAACAAGAGGAACCGTGTAGTACTCTGTAACTGTTTAACTTTAATATCTAATCTAGAAATTGATAATTTTGACTATTAAAGGCCCAATCCATAATCCAAACGATGCATCCACCAGAAAATAGAAATATGAATGGAGATGACTAATCTAGTTTATTGACTCGGTTTCTGATATAAGGGCTAAGGCTAGACAACAGGTAAACATTTGATGTATTTTGTGGCTACAGTATGAAAGGGTTGCGGTCATCATGTGTGTGAAACAGACTTCTATTCTGATTTTAAAGGGGAATTCTGATATTTTTAGACCTGGACCCCACTTTTCCATCTAAATGAACAATAGGGACAACATTTGTTGTAAATCGTCCAGTATTGAGGGAGATCGCTTCAGCCAGCAGCCGCAAAACAGGCTGCAATCTAATCACACGAGGCAAACATGCACGTCCACTAAAAGAGCTGTTTTTTTGCCAGTGACCACAGGCTCAGGTTGTTATAATCATGTCTGAAGACTCTTCTATTTTTGTTACTACAGTCTGGCTCAAACAGAACTCTCACTCTGAAATCCCACGGGGTGTGAGTTGTTGCATATTAGGTTGTCTTGCTGGCAAATTGAACAAATTAAATGTGGAGCCACACTTTGCACAGTTTTCATAGACTACCTGACCTTGAAAGGGCAAGGAGGCTCTGTTAGCCTCTGTTAGACTCTCCGTTAGACTCTGTTAGCCTCTGTTAGCCTCTGTTAGACTATGTTAGACTCCGTTAGCCTCTGTTAGCCTCTGTTAGACTATGTTAGACTCCGTTAGACTCCGTTAGACTCCGTTAGACTCTGTTAGACTCTGTTAGCCTCTGTTAGACTCCGTTAGACTCTGTTAGACTCTGTTAGCCTCTGTTAGACTCCGTTAGACTCCGTTAGACTCTGTTAGACTCTGTTAGACTCCGTTAGCCTCCGTTAGCCTCTGTTAGACTCTGTTAGACTCTGTTAGACTCCGTTAGCCTCTGTTAGCCTCTGTTAGCCTCTGTTAGACTCTGTTAGCCTCTCTTAGCCTCTGTTAGCCTCTGTTAGACTCTGTTAGACTCTGTTAGACTCTGTTAGACTCTGTTAGCCTCCGTTAGACTCCGTTAGCCTCTGTTAGCCTCTGTTAGTCTCTGTTAGACTCTGTTAGCCTCTGTTAGACTCTGTTAGCCTCCGTTAGCCTCCGTTAGACTCTGTTAGACTCTGTTAGACTCTGTTAGCCTCTGTTAGCCTCTGTTAGCCTCTGTTAGCCTCTGTTAGACTATGTTAGCCTCTGTTAGTCTCTGTTAGACTCTGTTAGCCTCTGTTAGCCTCTGTTAGACTCTGTTAGACTCTGTTAGACTCTGTTAGCCTCTGTTAGCCTCTGTTACATTTACATTTTACATTTAGTCATTTAGCTGACGCTTTTATCCAAAGCGACTTACAAGTTCTGTACGACAAGACAGCAAGAAGGGTACAACTCTATCAGCTGAGTAACAATGTTCATCAAGTGTTGCGTGTTACAGTGTAGGTTAGTTTATTAGGACAAGTGCATGACAGTAAGGTTAGTCAGGGTTAGATTTTTTTTTTTTTTTTTTTTAATCATTTCAGATAATGGTTGAAGAAGTGAGTCTTTAGTCGACGGCGAAAGATTGGACGGGATTCGGCTGTCCTAACTGGGATGGGTAGTTCATTCCACCATTGTGGGGCAAGGACTGAGAATAGGCGGCTTCTCTTTGATGACCCTCCGGGAGCTTGGACTATGTTAGCCTCTGTTAGCCTCTGTTAGACTCTGTTAGACTCTGTTAGCCTCTGTTAGACTCTGTTAGACTCTGTTAGACTATGTTAGCCTCTGTTAGTCTCTGTTAGACTCTGTTAGCCTCTGTTAGACTCTGTTAGACTATGTTAGCCTCTGTTAGCCTCTGTTAGCCTCTGTTAGACTCTGTTAGCCCCTGTTAGCCTCTGTTAGACTCTGTTAGTCTCTGTTAGCCTCTGTTAGACTATGTTAGCCTCTGTTAGCCTCTGTTAGACTCTGTTAGACTCTGTTAGCCTCTGTTAGACTCTGTTAGCCTCTGTTAGACTCTGTTAGCCTCCGTTAGACTCTGTTAGACTCTGTTAGCCTCTGTTAGACTCTGTTAGACTCTGTTAGACTCTGTTAGCATCTGTTAGCCTCTGTTAGCCTCTCTTAGACTCTGTTAGCCTCTGTTAGACTCTCTTAGACTCTGTTAGCCTCTGTTAGACTCTGTTAGACTCCGTTAGACTCTGTTAGACTCTGTTAGACTCTGTTAGCCTCTGTTAGCCTCTGTTAGACTCTGTTAGCCTCTGTTAGCCTCTGTTAGCCTCTGTTAGCCTCTGTTAGACTCTATTAGACTCTGTTAGCCTCTGTTAGACTATGTTAGACTCTATTAGACTCTGTTAGCCTCTGTTAGCCTATGTTAGACTCTATTAGACTCTATTAGACTCTGTTAGACTATGTTAGACTCTATTCGACTCTGTTAGCCTCTGTTAGACTCTGTTAGACTCTGTTAGACTCTGTTAGACTCTGTTAGCATCTGTTAGCCTCTGTTAGCCTCTCTTAGACTCTGTTAGCCTCTGTTAGACTCTCTTAGACTCTGTTAGCCTCTGTTAGACTCTGTTAGACTCCGTTAGACTCTGTTAGACTCTGTTAGACTCTGTTAGCCTCTGTTAGCCTCTGTTAGACTCTGTTAGCCTCTGTTAGCCTCTGTTAGCCTCTGTTAGCCTCTGTTAGACTCTATTAGACTCTGTTAGCCTCTGTTAGACTATGTTAGACTCTGTTAGCCTCTGTTAGACTCTGTTAGACTATGTTAGCCTCTGTTAGCCTCTGTTAGCCTCTGTTAGCCTCTGTTAGACTCTATTCGACTCTGTTAGCCTCTGTTAGACTATGTTAGACTCTGTTAGACTCTGTTAGCCTCTGTTAGCCTCTGTTAGACTCTATTAGACTCTGTTAGCCTCTGTTAGCCTCTGTTAGACTCTGTTAGACTCTATTAGACTCTGTTAGCCTCTGTTAGACTATGTTAGACTCTATTAGACTCTGTTAGCCTCTGTTAGCCTATGTTAGACTCTATTAGACTCTATTAGACTCTGTTAGACTATGTTAGACTCTATTAGACTCTGTTAGCCTCTGTTAGCCTCTGTTAGACTCTGTTAGCCCCTGTTAGCCTCTGTTAGACTCTGTTAGCATCTGTTAGACTATCTTAGCCTCTGTTAGACTCTGTTAGACTCTGTTAGACTCTGTTAGACTCTGTTAGCCTCTGTTAGACTCTGTTAGCCTCTGTTAGACTATGTTAGACTCTGTTAGCCTCTGTTAGACTCTGTTAGACTCTGTTAGCCTCTGTTAGCCTCTGTTAGCCTCTGTTAGACTCTGTTATTAGCATTGGGTACATCCTTACCTAAATCATTTATATACGTAAATTGTGAACAATAAGGGGCCCAACACAGAGCCCTGTGGCACCCCCTTGAGGACAGACAGGAGGTACAACCATCAACTTTAACAGATTGGGTCCTGTCAGAGAGATAGTTACAGAACCAGCCAACAGCAGAGTCAGACAACCCTACACCAATTAACCTATGCCTCAAAATGTCATGGTCTACCGTATCAAAAGCTTTTGAGAAGTCGATTAGTCGAGTAGTCTTTAAAAGGGATAGTTGGTTAAAGTGGAGTAAAGGAAAGAGAGTAGTCTTTAAGGGATAGTTGGTTAAAGTGGAGTAAGGGAAAGAGAGTTGTCTTTAAAGGGGATAGTTGGTTAAAGTGGAGTAAGGGAAAGAGAGTCGTCTTTAAAGGGGATAGTTGGTTAAAGTGGAGTAAGGGAAAGAGAGAGTAGTCTGATGGCTTGTCGTACAGAACTTGTAAGTCGCTTTGGATAAAAGCGTCAGCTAAATGACTAAATGTAAATGTAAATGTAGTCTTTAAAGGGGATAGTTGGTTAAAGTGGAGTAAGGGAAAGAGAGTCGTCTTTAAAGGGGATAGTTGATTAAAGTGGAGTAAGGGAAAGAGAGTTGTCTTTAAAGGGGATAGTTGATTAAAGTGGAGTAAGGGAAAGAGAGTAGTCTTTAAAGGGGATAGTTGATTAAAGTGGAGTAAGGGAAAGAGAGTCGTCTTTAAAGGGGATAGTTGATTAAAGTGGAGTAAGGGAAAGAGAGAGTAGTCTTTAAAGGGGATAGTTGGTTAAAGTGGAGTAAGGGAAAGAGAGTAATCTTTAAGGGGGATAGTTGGTTAAAGTGGAGTAAGGGAAATAGAGTAGTCTTTAAAGGGGATAGTTGGTTAAAGTGGAGTAAGGGAAAGGGAGTAATCTTTAAGGGGGATAGTTGGTTAAAGTGGAGTAAGGGAAATAGAGTAGTCTTTAAAGGGGATAGTTGGTTAAAGTGGAGTAAGGGAAAGGGAGTAATCTTTAAGGGGGATAGTTGGTTAAAGTGGAGTAAGGGAAATAGAGTAGTCTTTAAAGGGGATAGAATAGAAGAATAGAATAGATCTTTATTTGTCATTGTTGGTACAACGAAAATTTGTTAGGAACATCACCACTGGCATACAAACATAAGATATAGCATGTGCAAAATAATAATGTCAATAATAATAGTAATATAGTAATAAAGTATCAATGTTCCAATGTCCTCAATATATAACATACCATCATTGTCCCAAGTGCATTTAGTGCTAGTGCAAGTAAATTAATAAATATAAATATTTCAGTCCAGTGAGTTGATGGAAGGAGGGGGGGGGGGGGCATTGACTTGCAAAGGATGAAATATTGTATAGTGCAGCAATGCAAGTCCGGTTCACAGTTATTGTTGTAATGTGGGAGTGGGAGTTATGTCACCGGGGGTGGGATGCGGGGGGGGGGGCAAGTTGATGTTCGTCGTTGAGCATCCTGACAGGATGCTTGGTTAAAGTGCTCAATCACCTAATATACCCTTTTACTGTTTGTAACCAATAGTGACTCCGGACATCTCCAGGGACAGTCTGGATGAAATCGACGTGTCCGCCCATCAGGTTACCTTTGTCTAGCTTTCATCCAGAATGTTCCTGGAGTACTTCCTGCTGAAAGACAGCAGAGTGCAATAGTAGTCTAACCAGGTAAAAGCCATATGTTTCGTGTCTCCTGCATTTACACGTGCAAACTCATCATCTGAATCATGGTATGTAAATGTAATGGTAAATGGTGCATGTATATATCTCTTTTATCGATTATGACATATCTACAAACACTACCCCCCCCCCCCCCCCTCTCTACACACATAGCCTTCAACTTGTAGTTGTATACACATACAGTATGCACACACACAACTGACTCATAAGTATACATCAGTATCCAGATATCTTGGTACATATTTATGATATTCATCATATCATGTATGTCAATGCTCCACTTGTTTTGTCTACTCTCCTGTATATAATACTCTCTTATCTCACCATTCTAGGCTAGGTCATTGCTGTAACATAGGTATAGGTCTCTCCATGTTGCAACATGTCATTCTGTCAGTAAACTCTATCCTTAATCAAAGATAAGCAAAAGTAACCAGAAATACATCAAAAGTACAATTTCAATATATTTAAGCTAGGGATGTCCGATATTATCGACCGATATTGGCATTCAAATGTAATATCGGAAATTATCGGTATCGGTTTTCAAATATTATTATAATTTTTTTACATTACATTCATTTAACCTTTATTTACCCAGGCAAGCAAGTAAGGACAAATTCTTAATTACCTGCATATATCGGTATCGGTTGGTATCGGTTCGGTATATCGGATATCGGTGAAAAAGCCAATATCGAACATTAAGCACATCTTAAGTACAACTTTTAACACACTAAGTACAACTTTAAAGTGGTTATGATTATTTAATAATACTGACGTGTATATATATATATATATATACGTGACTTAATCTGTAACAGTGGGCTGCTTTCTGGAGCTGGGACCCCTCAGTGGTTTGGCATTAAAGGCCCAATGAGTAATCCAAACGTGGGCAGAACCCATACCAAAAATAATAATATAATAATAATAATAATAATAATAATAATAATAATAATAATAATAATAATAATAATAATAATAATAATAATAATAATAATAATAATAATAATAATAATAATAATAATAATAATAATAATAATAATAATAATAATAATACTAATAATAATAATAATAATAATAAATAATAATAACAATGGAAACATTGACTCAGCTTTTGATACAATCAGCACTAACAACAGACAAGTATGAACTGTAGTAGCCTACAGATACACGGACGAGTGTGAGGAATTCATGCACACACACACACACACACACACACACACACACACACACACACACACACACACACACACACACACACACACACACACACACACACACACACACACACACACACACACACACACACACACACACACACACACACACACACACACACACACACACACACACACACACACACACACACACACACACACACACACACACACACACACACACACACACACACACACACACACACACACACACACACACACCCTCCGCCTGTCCAGGAACAGTCCCCAGCCCCCACCCTTTCCTCCACCTAGTAAAAATGAAGGGTCTTCTCCATTTGAAATATGATCTGTCTTCATTTCCAAGGTCTAGAGTGAACCTTGGTCAAATACATTCAGGACTGTACTGTACAAGCATACAAAAATGAAAAACAAATCCTAGTGTATTTGTTTAGTACCGTATCTCAACTACAATCTCCAGCAGAGCAGGGCCTTCCTGCACGCTAGGCAGACCAGGCACTATGTTTAGGGCCTTGCCTTCCTTCATAGGGCCAAGAAACAATCAGAATTATATTTATATAATATAGATATAAGATATATCTCAGTATATGATTAGCAGAATTAGTAGTGGAATTGTTTAATCAAGGCCGTCTTAGTTATTTAATTGGTCGCAGGGAGGATCAACCATCATGTCAACAAGCTCTAACAACATGATCTGAGCTGCTTAACAAGCTCTAACAACATGATCTGAGCTGCTTAACAAGCTCTAACGACATGATCTGAGCTGCTTAACAAGCTCTAACGACATGATCTGAGCTGCTTAACAAGCTCTAACGACATGATCTGAGCTGCTTAACAAGCTCTAATGACATGATCTGAGCTGCTTAACAAGCTCTAATGACATGATCTGAGCTGCTTAACAAGCTCTAATGCCATGATCTGAGCTGCTTAACAAGCTCTAATGACATGATCTGAGCTGCTTAACAAGCTCTAATGACATGATCTGAGCTGCTTAACAAGCTCTAACAACATGATCTGAGCTGCTTAACAAGCTCTAACGACATGATCTGAGCTGCTTAACAAGCTCTAATGCCATGATCTGAGCTGCTTAACAAGCTCTAATGACATGATCTGAGCTGCTTAACAAGCTCTAATGACATGATCTGAGCTGCTTAACAAGCTCTAACTACATGATCTGAGCTGCTTAACAAGCTCTAACGATATGATCTGAGCTGCTTAACAAGCTCTAACGACATGATCTGAGCTGCTTAACAAGCTCTAACGACATGATCTGAGCTGCTTAACAAGCTCTAACGACATGATCTGAGCTGCTTAACAAGCTCTAACGCCATGATCTGAGCTGCTTAACTGTAAGGGCTGTGTGTGTGTGTGGGTCACAAGCAGATAATAGGGACTCTTTAAGTTATCCGTGTATGAATAACCACTAAACTGCTTACACAGACATTAAGGAGAAGGGGAAAAATAAACAACAAAAAACAACCTTTACAGGTGGACGCATCAAAGTGAGTATTTAAGAAAATAAGTCAAGTCCAAAAAACAGGACGACACTCAATAAAGAGGTATTGTAGAAAAATAAATAAGCCACAAAGGCAACTCCTAAAAACAGAGTTTATATTGAAAACATAAAACAATAAACCTCCACCAGGGAGTTTATGTGCCGTAGTAGGCAAAGGACAGTTCCAAAAGAACACAAGAAACACTACCATAAAAGGCTCAGCCTCTATAAAACAAAGTGTAAAATAAAGCCAGTAGCCCAAAACAAGAATGGCTACAAAGAAGGCTAAATGCTGAGAGATAAGCACTACACTTCAATATAATAAGGATGACCAAAAGGATAGCCAACACAAGGAAATGAAAAAGCAGCCAACACTGCGAGACTCAAACCTAAATAGACTCAGCTTTACCATATGCACAGCTGCACTGCATCAGGTGCAATCAAGCCCACACACCTGGCGACCCATGAGGCAATTAAAGGCCAACTTGCAAGTTGAATTTTTTTTCAATAAACAATGTGACTAGGCCAACGCTGACTTTCATGAAGAGGGGGGGGATAATCTAAATTGACCCAGTTTTAGCGTTTTTATCAAACATTCTGTCGACCAAACCACAACCTCCACGCACATGCATATTTTAATCCATGGTTCATAGCGTGCGTGTGTCATCTTAATGATGACGTCACACTGGGTACAGGACAGCAGGGGCTCTGAGAGTCACACACAGCTAGTGGCACGAAGCACAGAGCCTTGCTACTACTAGCCGAAATCTGTTTCACCTAACACTATTGCTCCGTGATCATAGCCATTCATCTCTAAAGCTAACCACTATTTGTAAAAGCCACAACCACGTTACCATATTTGTAATAATGTAAATCATTGTGTCGTTGTACATATTCTGTTTATAATGTTAGTAGCTAAGTTAGCTAGCTTGGTAGCCAGCATTCTCGAAACTCCTAACATGGCTTGATTTAAAATGGTTCTCTCCTCTTTGTATACCTTTGTCCTCACAAGTATTCTGCCAGGGAACTTATGGACACGACAATAGTAGTAGTTATAAGGTGTTTGAGCTTACCGGTAACGGTAGTTAGCTAATAGCTATCGTGGTAGCCCCTTTCGTGACTGTGATGCACCGAGTGCTATCCGAGGGGGCTACTATCGTATCAACATGCCGCGACATGTAGCTTGCTAGCCGGCATGATGCGTGTGCAGTGCTTTGCCCCACAGGTCTGAGAAGAGGACCTGCCCATTTTACTCGTTCCCAAAACTCTTTTACATGCACGACAGTAGACATAATGCTAATGTTAGCGGGGTAACGTTAGCCAGAGCCACATAGCCAGCTTGATACTATGACCCGGGGATAAGGCGACAGCCCACAGACCAGTAGCGCTGCTGTACTGAACAACAGGCTGCCTAGTGGTACATGTAGTTCTTTTTTTTACGACATTAAAAACCTTAAAACTACCTTGTTTCAACCAGTTGTAGCTGGTCCATCAAAGTCTCAGACGATTAAACCCATTTGCATCTTGTAAGGCGTCCATTTGGATCAAGGAAATAGCTTTCTGCACTCTGTGAAGGGTAATTTCACATCCTCCTCCTCCTCCTCCTCCTCCTCCTCCTCCTCCTCCTCCTCCTCCTCCTCCTCCTCCTCCTCCTCCTCCTCCTCCTCCACCCCCTCATCCTCCACCTCCTCCTCCTCCTCCTCCACCCCCTCATCCTCCTCCTCCCCCCCCTCCACCTCCACCTCCTCCTCCTCCTCCACCTCCACCTCCTCCTCCACCTCCTCCTCCTCCCCCTTCTCTCTTTGTGAAGTCATGATTTCTGTTTAAAGACAGGGCACCCATTCATCTGGCCTGATACGTTTGTCAAGGTCAGCGCCGGCTAGAAGCCCTTTTTGGAGCCTCCCAAGAATGCATCGAAGGAGGCGTCTCTATTCCACTGTGTTAAAACACATGACACTTTTGCTTTTTGTCACTTTCACTCTGACAGACCTGTGATACAGTATGCACTCTGACAGACTGAAAGTCCGTCCGTACGGGCCTACTGTATATATATATTTTCTTTTCCAATAAACCTGTATTCATTAAACGTGAGTATTCCGGCTGTCTTTTATCTCCTGTTTCATTATTTCAGAATACCTGATTCGCAGTGTGACACTGTTTTAGGCTGCTGGATGTCCGTGGAGAACCTGGTGGTTTGCACGCTGATTTAAGGCCAATCTCTTGTCTCTGTATTTTACTTAAGCATCCCTGGAGACGTCAAAATCCACCACAACTCGTCAAACTCCATTGTAGTGGATCAGAAGTAGGGAAAGTTGCCTCGAGTGACGTCACGGCCCTGCTAGCGTCTGATAAGCTTTTAGATTTGCTCCGTGCATGTTATTCGTGCATGGACCTTTTTAACCCTTTCTGAGTGGCATTTCCGGCGTCAAATGGAAAAAAATAAATAATGAAATTAGATACCAATGATGTAAACTACCCATAATTGCAGAGTAGGGTTTAACCTGCAAGTTGGCCTTTAACCACAGAGGCCAGTGATTGACAGCTATCCCTCACAGAATGGCAAAAAGGACAGCTGTCCCTCACAGAAAGGTGAAATAAGGCCAAAACCATGACATTAACGAGCTCTAACGACATGATCTGAGCTGCTTAACAAGCTCTAATGACATGATCTGAGCTGCTTAACGAGCTCTGAGCTGTTTACCAAGCTCTAATGACATGATCTGAACTGCTTAACAAGCTCTAACGACATGATCTGAGCTGCTTAACAAGCTCTAATGACGTGATCTGAATATCCTCGATTTCCCTAGATGATATATATATATATACAAATATATAATGTTTTTATGACGCTTTTATGTTATATGATGTACTGCTATGTATGGTTGTTGATGTCTTTCAATGTTCTATTATGTGTATTGTGGAAAGCAAATTCCCCTATGGGTACTTATTCATTCATTCATTAAACATAATCTGCATTTGACCTGCCCTCTTGCAAGCTACTACTACTACTACTACTACTACTACTACTACTACTACTACTACTACTACTACTACTACTACTACTACTACTACTACTACTACTACTACTACTACTACTACTACTACTACTACTACTACTACTACTACTACTACTACTACTACTACTACTATTACTACAGCAGCTTAAGTTAAACTGATGTAACAGAACTCTGTTACTTTATTCAATACTCTTTCCATTACTGTACTTTATTTCACATGCATAATGCATTTATAGAATTTTTTGTTTTTGTTTTGTTTACTACTGTACTCTACTGCAAGACCCATATCATAGTTCTTGAAGGCTAACACCCCCACGATAATGTTGGAGTCTGTCGAGAGAGGCAAGTCTCTCAATGCCAAAGCCAGCAGTGACATTTTGGTCAAGACTAAAAAGCAAACCTGAATTTGTATTGTTTGTTTCAACCAAACATTTCTCACAGCTGTTTGATACTGCATAAATCCACAGTGCATCATAATCAAACTCACCACGGATGACTCAGTATGTTATATTAATTCTGTTTACAGAGGCGTGTTTCTGGTAACACTACTAATTATAATATCAATGAGCAATGAGGATGCAGGGACACGCCAGTCACCAGAGCCTCTCCAAGTCCTGCCTCTGTGACTCGACTCCATTCAGTGAGATACCAAAGTAGCACTTCTCCCCTTTACACGGCGATGCATGTATTCAGAGTAACCGTGCTTTATATTGTGAACAACATACACATGTCCTCTACCCAGTGTTGGGGAGCAGTTAACTACATGTAGTTCAATTACTAGTTTAACATAGTTTAACTATGTGTAGTTCGATGACTAGTTTAACTATGTGTAGTTCAATGACTAGTTTAACTATGTGTAGTTAAATGACTAGATTCACTACATGTAGTTCAATTACTAGTTTAACGTTAGGTTATGACTATAACCAAGTTCTGTTAGTATAGCGACGCTCGGCATCGCTCTCTGCACTATCTCGCATACGTGCACGCGCACTGAATAAAGACCACAATGTACCTTTAATCCCAATATTCGTCTGACCACACCCCTATCAGCTTACCCATATAAGCAGGGGTGGGGCCACCCACTCTCCTCCTTCCCAAGCTTTCGCCACAAGGCGAGGTCAAAGGCTGCAGCAGCGTCGGATGCCGAGCGTCGCTATACTAACAGAACTTGGTTATAGTCATAACCTAACGTTCTGTATCGTATCGCTCTCGCTCGGCATCGCTCTCTGCACAAGGGAGGCCGAGCGAGAGCCAACGGCCGACAAATACACCCCGCTGACAGCCCCCCACAAACCATCAGAACAGGGAGGGCCGAGCCCCCCCGACCCACCCTAATGGCGGGCACCCCCTCTATTAGGGGCTTCACGGGAGGGCGACGGACCCGACCGTGCGAAGAGGCACTCAAGCAACTCAACGCACAGGGTGAGCAGACCGTGGCTTGACCCCACGACTACACACACGCACAACCCGCATGCCACCCGGGAACGAACGGAGGAACAACCTCGTTACTGCCCCCAGAATCACGGGGTCAAGGGCAAACCCAACCCCGTGGCAAGGCCGTAGCAGCGGAGCACGAAGGAAGACCCAGACCCACCAAAAGGACTGGACTCCCTAGAATGGGGGCCCGGAGAAGTCCATGATGCCAGCATCAAGACCCCACCAGGTGGGCACGTAGTGCCCCGCCCCCCACATCGCCAGCGTATTCGGACAAAGGCCCCTCAGTTACTGCACCTGGTATTCCCAGGCGGAATCCCATCCAAGTACTAACCAGGCCAGAACCTGCTTAGCTTCCGAGATCGGACGAGATCGGGCGTGTTCAGGTTGGTATGGCCGTAAGCCGAGCGGGCCCTGTCCCCCCAATAGTACACCGCCTGGCACACTGACCCTGCAGAACAGGCAGTCAGCATGGCCGTAAGCACACAAAAAAGGTTAACCAACGGAAGCAGGCAGCGCACCGGGGAAAAACCAGGCAACAGGCTGTTAACCCTAGCCTGGAGACTGCGGACGAGACAGGCGCCAGAGGGGACAGCTGAACACAGCCGCCCCGGCGGAAGGAGCGTAAGCTGGCGGTGTTGCATGACCAAGCCTCCATTTAAAAACCCCCACCCAGAGGGGTTGAGGCAGAGAAGGCTGACACGATTGGCAGACGTCATGAACGTGCAGGGGCACCCTCAAACGGTGAACCCGGGAGTTGACACTGCTCCAACACACCAGGGAATCAACCACCTCGGTGTTACCCAATGCGGTGGTTGTTCCTATAACCCCTCAAGAAAAAACTCCAAAACACACCTGCGGGTATACACCGGCTATACCGCAGTACAAGTGTTTCAGTTTCCAAAAAGGGTTAACCCAGGCCTACGGGTCGCAAACATCACTTCGGACCGGGCCTGGCGGTACGGGAAGCACAGGGTCACCAGAGGAGGTCAAAAAACCACCCCCACAGGCCCCTCTTCGCCATGCGTGAGAGAGGAGCGAAAAATAATGGAGAACCAGCCCCTAAGCACACCGTACCTGGTATTCCCCGGCGGTCTCCCAACCAAGTACTAACCAGGACCAACCTGTGTAGCGGCCGAGATCCGACGAGATCGAGCGCGTACAGAATGGCATGGCTGTAAGCCATGACGACAGTGCTGAGTAAAAACATACCCAACCAGGGTCTCCATAGCGCTTAACCCTGTGACACCCAGACCGACCTGGCATTTTTCCCCCTGAAAAAAGCCCAAGTCCCTCAGGGTACCAGAACAGCAGATCTGCATCCCCGGCGGACAACGGGTTCAACTGATCTGGACCAGCGTGACCAAAACCAGTCCCGTGCCCTAACCACGCCGACATGCCTACTCCAGGAGAAGGGCAGATATGCGTGTTGATCTTAACATGAAAAGAAGGCGCCACCCAGACGTTCGGACGAACCGCGCCTGGTGGCCCACCCCAAGGGCGTGAGACCCCACCACATATGTTCAGATCCATCCCGTCATCATCCCCCAGACATGAACGAGAATCCGTCGACAACCCACCCAGGTCATGGGATGTGGTCGTCGGAAGAGGAAAAACCCCCATCTCAGTTGCTTTATAAAAACGCTGTTTCAACCACAAGCAACCAAGGCGTGCCAGTCAATCGCCTGTTTACAGCGAGCTAGCACTATACGTGCGTCGGGACACACCCCCATCAATGAACAGGCTAATTAGACCCGTCATTGAATCCCCAAGGCGCCCAGGGGAACGACAAGAGGGGTGTGACACTCCCTAACTCCAACACTTCTGGAATAGAAAGAAGGAAGCATCAACAGTATGTATCCCAGTCTACACAGCCGGGGTAAAAATTTTTCACATTTTTACATCCCACCACCCTCCCATAGGAAAGAGACGGGGATCCCCAGAGAGACTTCCCACGCGAGCTGTACAGATTGAAAAGAATATATTGCACCTTGAGCCATGTAAAAAACAGGTTTTAGGGCCTCCGGGGAAGAGGCACTGAACCCATACACACTCAATAAACGAATTGAATCGAATATACATACAATAGAAAAGGACCCTTCTAGAGGGTCCACTCACTTTGACAATCTGAGGAGGAAGGCTCTGTACTCTGATGGAGGCTTCCTCACATGGAAGAAGGAGTCCGAACTCACAGAAGGCCTGAATAGGCGCTTGGTGAGGAGGAGCCCTGACCACCCCCCCTGAAAACAGATCCATCACATGGACCTGAACAGCACACGGAAGTCCTACCAACAGAGACGCGCACGGTGACGTACTCTATGGCGGGGGAATTCCTGCGGTGCACACGCCCAATATACCAGGCCGTGGGACCAGGAACTCCCCCCCCCCCCCGTAACGTGCCGAACCGCCACGTGACGGGAACCTTGAAGGACAGGGGGTGTACCCCTGACCGACAGAACAATGGGGAGAGGAAAGGTTACCAGTTCACCCCTTTACGACCCCACACCCATGATACGATGTAACGACAAAAAGAGAATATGACACATCAGCTCTATGAAGCGTTTCACAGCTCCACACAGCGCATGAGCTAACCTGCTATCTGATTTTTACTAAGGAAAAACACAGAATAGAGAGGGCTCTAAGAACCCCGGTCCAACATACACATGTGCTTCTGTGGCCAGTACAACCCAGTTGTAGGTCACATGACACACACAACCCATCATCACCTACAAAAAATGGCAAAAACACTCAACAGAGGAACGCAGTTTTTTTCACAATGAGAGAATACATCATTCTTGATTAGTATCGACCACAGGCCTTGCTAAGCACACATGACAGCAACCAAACCAATTTCCCTTTAGGAAATAAGTTTCTCCAGCAGATTTAGCACAACCTCAGCAATCAAGCTAAGAGTTACATCGTATCCCTACCACACAAAAGACACAATTAATGCACAACATGTCTGATAGGAGGATGAAAAAGTCCCCAGGGAACCGGGGGGGAAACACAATCCTCCTATTTTACCCTCAATACGGCCAGTTAAAACAGGAAAACCTGTCAATGTGTGAACACACTGTTCATTGTCATTACAGTCTGAGAAAGAACATTCTTTTACTCACTTGTCACCAAGCATAGCTTCATAGGTTAGTTACCTTAGTTGTGAGTACACGGCCGTGTTTCTCACACAACAACCAGATCATTACATCCCGTTTGCACGGAGAAGCTAACTGCCAGTGACAAAAACAGCTCACACATAACCCGCAACGTATCCTAAATGCATTGTAGCAACACACGTTTTGGGAAAAACACCGTTATTCACAATACATTTAGCAAAGTAAAACCAGAAGACGTGTTATGAGGTCTGGTCAACCCCGTTCCTACCCGGAACGCAGATCAGCGAAGTGCAGTCACAGACACCGTAGGAACACAGCCGCTCCTGTGTTGTCCGAACTGGGCAGCGTCACCGCCCCAACCCGCACTACAGTCCCCTGTTGATGCAACCTTGCCGTCCTGGCTCAGGGCAGGGTCGACGAAACATCCCCTGTCAAGGATGACGTCGTGGTCAAGAGTGTAAAACATGTTAAAATCAAAGCACGTTCAACAGAATAGCATCAAGCTAACGGCCGCTCCAACCGTTCGGGTGCTACTGCTTCTGCTCGCGAGACGCCGATCTAACGACGCACGCGATCAGAAGCGAGCTCACGGCGGCGCGCGAGAAGCTAAGCTACCCCGCGCCAGCCATGGCCCATAGCAGCAAGCTAACGTTACCTAGCGACCACGACATGCTAGCCCCGCAGCTAACAGCTGACTGGCTAATAGTAGGCCCTAAGCAGGCCACGCAGCGATCCAGCAGGCTAACGCAGCAGTTAACAGCTGACTGGCTAACCGTAAGCTATGAACATGTAAACAATGACATAACACTCACCCAGACAGGCCGCCATTCTGAACCTCTCCTCACTTTTTAAGAGAAAAGAGAAAACAAGATGTCAACACCGCTTCACAACGGTGACTTTACCACATCCGACGGAATCAGCACAGTACCAACTGGCCTGTGTAGCTGACTTTGAACATGAATCTGCCGCTATCGCACATTACATGCACATATCCCCTCGTGAAGGAATACTCTCATTTGGATATGAAAGATGGGGCCTTAACACGGTGACAGAGAGAATCCACTCGTCCAGAACACACAGGGATCACCAGTGTCAATGGTCGCGGCCCACTAGTTAAAACTATAATGGTCTTCAGACCAAGGCCTTCTGTCGCCTAGGTGGCTAAACAAAGGACCCTAGCCTGGGGCCGGTTTCCATAAACTTTGTCAAGTAGCCCCCATAGCACTAACAGACAAGTGGAGCCCGCCAGCAAACACTACTCACCCAACCTGGAACGCACCGCTTCTCACAACAGCGGCATGTCCGACAGTTCAGCTGTGGCCTGACAGGTTTCACCCCAACAAACACAGCAAGGAACTGCAGTTGAGAAGCATGCAGCGGCGTGCTCCCAATACGAAAACCGGTGGAGGGTTTTTAGAATGATCATCATCTTCCAGACACTCCAGTACGAAGACAATATCGCCGTATTTTCTCGAAAATAGTGAGAGAGAAAATAAAGATATGATGTCAACGTATCCTTGTTTCCCAAAGCTGCTCCTAAACCTTTCTTCCATCATGGTGTCAAGTGTGGGGATCTACCGAGGCACTTCTTCCTTGTGGTGAAAGCGAGAAGGAGGAGAGTGGGTGGCCCCACCCCTGCTTATATGGGTAAGCTGATAGGGGTGTGGTCAGACGAATATTGGGATTAAAGGTACATTGTGGTCTTTATTCAGTGCGCGTGCACGTATGCGAGATAGTGCAGAGAGCGATGCCGAGCGAGAGCGATACGATACAGAACTGTGTTGCAGTTCAATTACTAGTTTAATTAGGCCCTATGTGTAGTTCAATTATAGTTTAACTATGTTCATTTATGTCACTATGAATTGAAAATGGGGGACCCTGATGTAAACAAGACGAAAGTCTTTCTCTGGTCTGCATCCCCTTAACAATTGTGTGTATTGAGCCGTACTGTATTGTACCCATTCTGCAATCTGTTAAATAAAGTTTTCATTCATTCATTCATTCATTCATTCATTCATTCATTCATTCATTCATTCATTCATTCATTCATTCGTTCGTTCGTTCGTTCATTCATTCATTCATTCATTCATTCATTCATTCATTCATTCATTCATTCATTCATTCATTCATTCATTCATTCATTCATTCATTCATTCATTCATGTGTACTTCAATTACTAGTCTATATGTATTTAAATGACTAGTTTAACTACACATACTTCACTGAACTGTTCAAATTGCTATGCTCCAAAGATCTTCTTCTACAGTAGATCCCTTCTTCGAGACCAAGAATGACGCGTTTCAGTAGAGTGATGACTCTAAACAGATGGCTCTCAATTGCTCGTCCCCTACACAGAGTGAACTTTATTGACAACTTCGACCTGTTCTGTCCCGGAGGCGCAGAAAGAATGGATTTACCCTAAACAGAACTGGAGAAATTCTTTACACCTCTAATCTGGATTACCGTCCACCACCCGACTGTGATGCCAACGGAATTGGCACCATCCGCCACACCACCCGACAAGGACCTTGCTACTGCAGGCCTTGCATCCAATGGCAACATTCTGAAAAACCAGGATGACCTTCGGAAAACTCCAATGTCTGCAACGACGGGCTATGACAAGATTGCAATGGATTTGCAGTCCACAAACCCAAAACAACCATTCCCCAAATACCCCCCAGCAGCCTCTCCTCCTCTCCCCAGTCGTCCTCCTCCAGCTCACCCTCCCGCTCATCCTCCCCGCTCCCCTTTAACCACAGGATGAACAAACTGGTGATTGTTGGTCTCAAACTCGTCATAGCCAGCCCCCAGCAACTATAACCCCCCCCCCCCCTGCTCAAAGCAGCCTGGCTATAACTAATAACAATAAAAAACCATGCTGTTCCTGTTTTCACTACTACCAGACTAAATAAGCAATACTCAACACCCAGTAACTCTATGAGATTCCAGACTCATATTGTGATCATTTTCCACCATGTACTGTAGTTTGGGTGTAGTTGAACTACTTATTAAACTATAGTTAAGAGTGTTGGTAGAGTTTCCACAACACTGCCTCTACCAATAGCAACCAGATATTTTTTGTATTTGGATAAATGAGTCAGACGCAATTAGACCGAAAACTGATGTTGCACATTGTTTGTTTTGTCCCTCTCTGTGAAAGAAAAACAAGCTCAGGACAGTTTAAAAAAGAATTAATAATAATACTAATAATTAAAATAAATGTATATTTCTGGTATATAACACTCATTAGACCTACCACTTAAATTAAATCTCCAATCAAACGTTCAACTCAATTCATTATTTTAATTGTATTCTTAATTGTTAAATGTAGCAGATGTATAAAATTGGTCCATGCATCAGACACTACTAATCATAATTCTCTCTTATATGAATAATCAGAATCAGAACTCTCTGATTGCATTGTAATTTGAGACACTAAAACCATCACACTAAAACAACTAAACCATCATCAAATCTTTGCTAGTCAGAAATTGGGGGCAAAAGTGACATAATGCTACCCTGGTCAGTGGTCACTGACCTCTCTCTCTGACAACTTCACTGTGGTTACCACCAAAGATAAGCTAGCATGATATTTTTAACACCAAAGATAAGCTAGCATGATATTTTACGTCCTGTTTAACACCAAATATATAAGCTATCATGCTATTTTACATCCTAGTTAACACCAAAGATAAGCTAGCATGATATTTTACATCCTGGATAAGCTAGCATGATAGATAGTGTAGCGACCCTGGGATTTGGGTCGGTTGGTCAGTTGAGCTGTCACTCAACATTCCGCCATCCCGGCGCTGGTGGCGTCCCTATTGGACGCGCCAGCCGCGGGTTGACAGAGTCGAGAGTGCACGGGCTGACCTGGGGAGGTATAAGTGGGTGGGGCACCCAGCGTGCACTCTCTCGGGGCATGGGAAATGGTAGCAATGAGTCTGATGAGTCTATAACGTTGAAACCTCGAACGTTACAATATTTTACATCCCGGTTAACACCAAAGATAAGCTAGCATGATATTTTACATCCTGGTTAACACCAAAGATAAGCTAGCATGATATTTTACATCCTGGTTAACACCAAAGATAAGCTAGCATGATATTTTACATCCTGGTTAACACCAAAAATAAGCTAGCATGATATTTTACATCCTGGTTAACACCAAAGATAAGCTAGCATGATATTTTACATCCTGGTTAACACCAAAGATAAGCTAGCATGATATTTGATATCCTGGTTAACACCAAAGATAAGCTAGCATGACATGTGAAACTGATAGCTCTAAAATATGTTGTACATTTACAATACAGCAAATAAACACTGGCGTAAAATTGTAAACATTTCTGTTTTCTTTTTGTTACAAAGCGGAAAGGATTCGGTTTCTAGCCGTCATTGTGTCAAAACAAATGGGAGGGGGGGGCTGATGTTTGGTGGGTGATGTCAATATTTTCAAGCTATCGGATGCTGAGGAACATATTTGAAGTGATGGAGATGAGTCCTTTTGTTTAACATATCATTCATATCTGCTCCTGGACCACGCTGAGAAAATGGGAATGTAAGAAAGGGTGCAGGAGGTCTGTCTGTGTATTTATGTGTGTGTGTGTGTGTGTGTGTGTGTGTGTGTGTGTGTGTGTGTGTGTGTGTGTGTGTGTGTGTATATATGTGTGTGTGTGTGTGTGTGTGTGTGTGTGTGTGTGTGTGTGTGTGTGTGTGTGTGTGTGTGTGTGTGTGTGTGTGTGTGTGTGTGTGTGTGTGTGTGTGTGTGTGTGTGTGTGTGTGTGTGTGTGTGTGTGTGTGTGTGTGTGTGTGTGTGTGTGACAGCATGTGCACTGGGTAGCTAGAGTACTGGTATTGTTTGCTGTTCTGGCTCGTTTAGCCCAGGTGTGTGTGCTGACTCCATTACATCCATCACATTTCATACAGCTCTCTCTCTCTCTCTCTCTCTCTCTCTCTCTCTCTCCCTCTCTCTCTCTCTCCCTCTCTCTCTCTCTCCCTGATGTGCTGCCACACATGCCTTATGGGCAGATGGTGTGGTTGGCAGTGCCAGCGTGCCCGGCTGTGGCTCCCTATAGGGGGATTCTATTATGAGACTGACTGCTTGGACAGTTTCTAAAGATAAAGAAGCTGAGAGGGAGATAATAGTGGCTCTCAGCGGCCTCCAGTTTGGCCCCAAACAAACTTGCTGCACATTGGATTAGCTCGATATGATCGTGACACTTTAATCTTTAACTTTTTAGATGCAGGATAGAATAGAACATAACGTCTCTTTCCAGAAATCATGACCCCCCCCCCCCCAACCTGACAGCTAGAGAGGAGAAAAGCCTGGTCTCAGCTTGGCGCTGACGAGGACCTGCCGGGTGACCAGGTTCATGTCCTGGCCATCATCCCCCACGCTGTGCTTGGAGGGGGGGGGGGGGGGGGGGGTCGACTGCAGAGGTATAAACGTTGGTGGTCATAGCAGCACACTGACAACAAAAAAGAGGGGGGAAAACCCTGCTCTGTTGGTAAGGACGTGCAGGGCAGGCCAGCTAGTGCAGACACTCTGCATCATAGCCTCGGCACCGGATCCGCTTCCCGTGTCGTTGGGCGCTCTCCCCTCTGGTGCTCCGGTCATATTGCTGGGGTTGACTTCCACCGGCACCACCATGGATGAGGCGTCGAACTGCTTTGTCAACGTATAGCGAAGACAGCTGCTCGCGGTGCTGATGCAAAGCGCTCTTGTCTGCCACACAGTAACTTGACACAGTGGCCACAGATGGGACCTTTCAGACCACGGCGGGCCGTGCGATGGTCACGGCTGTTAGTCAGATGCAGACGTCCATCTGGGTGACCGGTGACCGGTGCAGGCTCTCCTACTCTGCAGAGTTCTTTCTTGGCCGTCGGTCCACAGCGCTGCTTCTCTCTTCGGGAGCTGAAGCCAGCAGGGTGACAGTTGTTCTCACCAGCTAAGCTCCTCGTCAGTAGACATTATTCAGGTTGTTGAGGGGAAATAATCAGATATCTCGGGATATGAGCTTACCCCAGCAATTGTAAAAGGGATATGGCATTTACACAGGGGTGTAAAGTACTTGAGTAATTGTACTTCGTTACAATACTTAAGTACTGTTTTGGGGGATTTGTACTTTACTTGAGTATTATTAGGTTTGTATACTTTGTACTTTTACCCCATTACATTTCATAGAAAAAAAACATACTTTTTACTCCTTACATTTAAAATGCAGACCTACAAAGTACAAAGTACAAATCTCACAGGTCCAACCATTTTAATTAGTATATTTTAATTGTTTATCTGGCTGAACTAACGTTAACGTTATTAATCCTGCGACCGCAGGTAAACAGCCAATCAAATCCCCATCAATGGAAAATGAACCCACCCATACCCATGCTGATTGGTCCTTGTGCAACACTAGAAAGCGGGGATCTTTGATTAAACACCTGCTATCAGAAGAATAGACAGTCAGATCCGCATTATGCTGTGGTTAATATTGTGATATTATTCAGGGTGCTCCAGTACTCTGTCTTTAATATTGTGATATTATTCAGGGTACTCCAGTATTCTGTCTTTAATATTGTGATATTATTCAGGGTACTCCAGTATTCTGTCTTTAATATTGTGATATTATTCAGGATAATACCGTGCTGCGTCACGGATCTGGTTGACTCCGAGTTTGATTCCCGGAACCGCAATAATTTGCCGAATGTCTTCCCCTGTTCTCCCTCCCATTTCACCCTGCATCTGTCGGTCATGCTAGACCAGAAAAGCGATAAACGCTAAAAAATGAAGTTTTAAAAAAAAAAGTATAATTTCTGGGTACTTTTTACACCCCTGCATTTACATGTGGAAACTGAACATGAACATGTCCTGAATCATGGTATGTGAACCTGACAGACACTGGCTCAATGCCCCATGACATTCCAATATGAACTTGTTATAACACAAATATACTTATATTCAAAGATGCATTTCATTTACTAAATAGACCAAGTAAATTAAGTAGTAGCCAAACTTGGGCTACGCAGGCTGAATGGCTGCCATACACTGGCACTAGGCACACATCACACTACACAATGGCTGAATGGCTCAGGAGACAGGGCCAGTCTCATGGCCAGTACAGAAAGACTCAAAAGTAGCTTATATCCCGCCAGGTTGTTCAAAAGTAATCAGATCGGATTTCGGATAACTCATTGGATCAAATCTTGAAAATGGGTTGTTCAAAACAAAAAAAGGATTCTGAAATCGGATTGGATTACGTAATCCTATCTTGGTTTTGATCCGGATCAAACCTTCAGTATGCGTTGTTCAAAACCTTTTAGTAGGATTGGGATCACTTTGATCAAAAAAAAAATCTGGATTAAACTGATCCCAGTAGAAGGGTGGATTCAGGGTGGATTTCTGTCACAAAATGTAATGAAACTTTAAAATTGGTTAAATAATCCAATATTTGGATCATGCAGTATATGTTACGCTAATACTAAAGAGAGTCAAGTGTGGCAGAAACCCAGGACAGACAGACACAGGAGACAGACGTAACACAATAATGATACTTTAATAAATAAAGACAAGTAAAAGAAAATAATCAAACGTATAACAGGGCCTAAGTGGGGGAAGTGTGTGTGCCCACGGTCCATGTGAATGAGATGTGTGTGTTTCAATTACAGTATGGGTGCGTGTGTCTAGCGCGCAAAAACTCATGTGGTGTTAAATGTAAATGTTAGAGACTGTTGTTTACCCTGTACGTGTACTAACCAGTCCAGGGGAGCGAGAATGAGTGGAAAATGAACAGATAGCAACGCAGGGAATTCCGGGGTGGAGGTACGGTTCCTTGATGGGGAGAGAGGAGAAGACAACAAGCGTTAGTCCAAGAACGAGACACGGGAAAAAGCAAACAGCAGAGAACGGGAATAATCAAAACGCGAGAGAAACATATGCTAAGACATGAAGAGACCTTTACTTACACTAACCACAATGGTCAGTACGATCAAGCACTGAGAGATGAGTTGGTATTTTATGCAGCAGGTGCCTCTGTCTCAGGACGCGTCCAGCTGTTCCGCATTGCGCCTGATTAGTCTCCACAGGAGGTGACGAGGTGGAAGCCACAACAGTACCCCACTCCTGACGGGAGGCTCCGGACGACTGCCCTGGAGTTTACGGGTGGGTCCGGTAGAAGTCGTCCAGCAGGGCGGGGTCGGCGAGATAGGACGAGGGCACCCAACTTCGGTCTTCAGGACCGTAGCCCACCCAGTCCACCAGATACTGGAACCCCCGTCCCCTACAGCGAACAGCGAGCAGGTGGTCCACTGACCACACCGGGTCGCCATCATCAAGGACCTGGGGAGGAGGGGGAGCTGGTGAGCTGGAGTCAGTCTGTCTGTCTGTCTGTCTGTCTGTATGTCTGTCTGTCTGTCTGTCTGTCTGTCTGTCTGTCTGTCTGTCTGTCTGTCTGTCTGTCTGTCTGTCTGTCTGTCTGTCTGTCTGTCTGTCTGTCTGTCTGTCTGTCTGTCTGTCTGTCTGTCTGTCTGTCTGTCTGTCTGTCTGTCTGTCTGTCTGTCTATTGCTTGAATGGGGCGCACTTTCTTTTGTTTGGAAACACCATCTTTATTCTCTCTCTCTCTCTCTCTCTCTCTCTCTCTCTCTCTCTCTCTCTCTCTCTCTCTCTCTCTCTCTACACACACACACACACACACACACACACACACACACACACACACACACACACACACACACACACACACACACACACACACGAACACACACACACACACACACACACACACACTACCCCTCTCCTGTCTGACTTCAGACAGCACAGATTCTGGAGGTGTTAACGGTTGTCCTGACAGTCCTTGCAGCAGGTTGTCAACAGTGTTCGGTACGTCTCACACCCAGTACACCAACGTGTCCAGAGAGAGGAGGGGTGTCAGGTGAGATGTGGGGGTTCAGTGGCAGAACGACACTCAGGGGACCCCCCCCCCCCCCCCCCCCTCTTCCCTACTAGACCACCACTGTGGTAGCGCTGAGTGGCATCGTTTAGGCGGGCTCTCTCACTCGCTCCTCTGAACAGAGATGGAGGAGTGCTGTTGACACGGCTCATCTAAATGCTAATTGTCTTTTGATGATTGGAGGGAGTAGTGGGAAGAAAGGGGAGAATGTCTTTTTGCAGAATAAAGAGAGAGAAATGAGTTAGGATAGAAAGACAAAGATACTGCAGGGAGAAGAGCAGGATAGACAGACAGACAGACAGACAGACAGACAGACAGGCAGGCAGACAGACAGACAGACAGACAGACAGACAGACAGACAGACAGACAGACAGACAGACAGACAGACAGACAGACAGACAGACAGACAGACAGACAGACAGACAGACAGACAGACAGACAGACAGACAGACAGACAGACAGACAGGCAGGCAGGCAGGCAGGCAGGCAGGCAGGCAGGCAGGCAGGCAGACAGACAGACAGACAGACAGACAGACAGACAGACAGACAGACAGACAGACAGACAGACAGACAGACAGACAGACAGACAGACAGACAGACAGACAGACAGACAGACAGACAGACAGACAGACAGACAGACAGACAGACATACAGACAGACAGACAGACAGACAGACAGACAGACAGACAGACAGACAGACAGACAGACAGACAGACAGACAGACAGATAGATAGATAGATAGATAGATAGATAGATAGATAGATAGATAGATAGATAGATAGATAGATAGATAGATAGATAGATAGATAGATAGATAGATAGATAGATAGATAGACGAACAGACAGGTGGACAGACAGACAGACATACAGACAGACAGACAGACAGACAGACAGACAGACAGACAGACAGACAGACAGACAGACAGACAGACAGACAGACAGACAGACAGACATACAGACAGACAGACAGACAGACAGACAGACAGACAGACAGACAGACAGACAGACAGACAGACAGACAGACAGACAGACAGACAGACAGACAGACAGACAGACAGACAGACAGACAGACAGACAGACAGACAGACAGACAGACAGACAGACAGACAGACAGACAGACAGACAGACAGACAGACAGACAGACAGACAGACAGACAGACAGACAGACAGACAGACAGACAGACAGGTAGGTAGGTAGGTAGGTAGGTAGGTAGGTACTGTAGGTAGGTAGGTAGGTAGGTAGGTAGGTAGGTAGGTAGGTAGGTAGGTAGGTAGGTAGGTAGAAACACTCGTGAATAAACATGGGGGAGAGCAAGTGAGAATGGAGGGAGGCGAGACCATTCCATGTATTGTCTGTTTCAGGCAGAAGTCAGTAGAATGGGATGGAGAGTGAAAGACATGGGGAGGTGAGAGGCTTGTTACCGGGTAGACTTTTATTTATTTATGCAGATCCCAGTCATAGTCATCACCCAGGCAACAACCTTTCTTCCTGGGGTCCAACACCATGTACCACAAGCTACAGTAGCTGTCTTCCTAAGACTCGTAGATAATCAGTTGGTAGTAGGGTATCATATATATATATATATATGTGTGTGTGTGTGTGTGTGTGTGTGTGTGTGTGTGTGTGTGTGTGTGTGTGTGTGTGTGTGTGTGTGTGTGTGTGTGTGTGTGTGTGTGTGTGTGTGTGTGTGTGTGTGTGTGTGTGTGTCTTTACCTGCACATGTCAGAGGTCTTGGCTATGGCTGAATAATGGTCCCGATATTTGGCACCCATACCAGCACAGAGAGAGAAGCACTAGGATGAGCCACACAGTAATCACATGCGCACAGTTGCAGGAGCCAAAATGGCAGAACGTGTACATGCAGTTGCAAATGCCAAATGGTGAAACGTACAAATGATACAGGTGCAAACAAAGCATCGTCCACAAAAGTGGATCTATAATTATACTCACACAATAGATGAGCCACACCGATCATACACAGGTTGTACACTCTGTTTCGCTACAAGCTAAAAATGCACTCAATAGCACAGTTACACATTGGTAAAGTGAGTTCTGCTTGTGACTGATATTGACAGGGTACAGGGTGCTGCTGTTACGGTCATGGAGATGCCCCGCCTCCACCCGAATGGACCAATGCAGAGGCCGTACAAGCAGGCGGAGAGTGTACAACGAGGGAACTCAAATATACTACCTGTCCACACAGCTACCTTATCTTATCTTAAAACACAAGTAATAGGATTCGGGAATTGGAAAGATATAAACACGGGGACGACAGCTAAGGACTTTGATTGTTTGATTGATTGAAAAGTTTATTAACAGATTGCAGAATGGGTACAGTACAGTACAGCTCAATACATACAATTGTTAAGGGGATGCAGACCAGAGAAAGACTTTCGTCTTGTTTACATCAGGGTCCCCCATTTTCAATTCATCATAACATATATGACATACATGACATACAGATAGACAGTACTGCTACATCTATACATTTATGACATATCAGATTTGCAAATACAGTACTGTTTGTGATACAAAAGTGTCCAGAAAAGGAGTGTATATACATTTGGCATAGAAACTGTACATTGGAGGAGGTTGGTTGGGTGGGGTGGGGTTGGGTGGGTTGGGTGAGGGCTGTACATTGGAGGTGGGGGGGGGGGGGGGGGGGGGTTGGGAAGGGGACACACACACATTTTACACTGTACATTGGAATATTTGACAAAGCCTTACTTGGTCATTTACTGTACAACTAGGTTAGGACATTTGTAGGGGCCAGTTTCGAATTGCAGTCTCACGTAGGTGTTTTTTGAGAGTGTTTTTGAAGGTGGGTAGTGATTCACATTCCTTTACAGCTTTAGGTAGGGCGTTCCACATTGATGTGGCATAATTGCGAAACGTGTTTAGTCCCTTGTTTGAGCCGAATCTGGGTTTTACATGATTTGTGGAGCTCCCTCTGGTGTTGTGATCGTGGTATTCACTGACCTTTGGGAAGTATTTTGACATGTACATGGGTACCTTGGTCGCGTAGTGTATCTTGTAGACCAGGCCCATTGCAAGTTGCTGTACTCTGTCGTCTACTCTAAGCCATCCTAGGTTGTCAAAGTGGGCAGGGGTGAGGTGGGTTCTAGGAGTCAGGTCAAGTAGTAGTCTGACTAGCTTGTTTTGAGATGTTTGTAATTAGTTTTTTAGTGCCTTTGAGGTGCTTTGGTACCATGAGGTGCAAGCATAGTCGTAGTACCCTTGAATGAGTGCTCCTGCTAGAGTCTTCAGGGTATTCTTGTTTACCAGAGAGGAGATCCGGTACAAGAATCGCATTCGTTGGTTGACTTTTTTTATTACATTGGATGCCATTTTGTCACAGGAAAGATTAGCCTCTAGGATGGAACCCAGGTAGGTAATTTCATCTTTCCTTGTGATAATATTGTCACCCACTGTAACCGAGAAGCCGTCGGTCTTGCTGAGTTTGTTATTTGAACCGAAGAGAATGGACTCTGTTTTGCCCATGTGTAATGATAGTTTGTTGTCGGTGAGCCATATGCAGATTTTGCCTAGTTCCGAGCTGAGGGCTTTTTCAACCTGTAACTTGTTCTTGTCAGAGACCAGCAGGGCTGAGTCGTCCGCAAACAGGAACAAGTTGCAGTCACAAGCTGACGACATGTCATTTGCATAAATTAGGAATAGTAGCGGTCCTAGTATGCTTCCTTGTGGAACACCACAGCTCACTGTGAGGGGGGGGGATAGGGTACCGTTTACTTCCACCATCTGTTCCCTCCCCTCCAGGTAGGATTGTATCCAGCTCACTGATAAACTATCAAAACTAGGGATGCTCGATATTGGCTTTTTTACCGATACCGATATTCCGATATTGTCCAACTCTTAATTTCCGATACCGATATCAACCGATATCAACCGATACCGATATATGCAGGGTTTCCCCGTCCAAAAAACGGAATATTTTCAGGTAACTAATAATTTCACTGGATATATATATAACAAATATTGTTATTGTTTTAAATTTTTTTTAAACCGATACCGATATTTTCCGATATCACATTTTACTGCCGATATCGGCCGATAATATCGGTCGGCCGATAATATCGGACATCCCTAATCAAAACCAATTGCTTTTAGCTTGTCAATCAGAATGGTGTGATTGACAGTGTCGAAGGCCTTTTGTAGGTCCAGCATGACCATGCCGCAGTATTTTCCCGCGTCCACCTCTTGTTTGATGTGGTCGTTCAAGTACTGCGGAAAGGAATACAAAAATGGCTGTACTGGGCAGTAGAAGACTATGCTTGTACTGGGCAGTAGAATACTATGGTTGTACTGGGCAGTAGAAGACTATGGCTCTACTGGGCAGTAGAATACTATGCTTGTATTGCGCAGTAGAAGACTATGGCTGTACTGGGCAGTAGAAGACTATGGTTGTACTGGGCAGTAGAATACTATGGTTGTACTGGGCAGTAGAAGACTATGGTTGTACTGGGCAGTAGAATACTATGGTTGTACTGGGCAGTAGAAGACTATGGTTGTACTGGGCAGTAGAAGACTATGGTTGTACTGGGCAGTAGAAGACTATGGTTGTACTGGGCAGTAGAATACTATGGTTGTACTGGGCAGTAGAAGACTATGGTTGTACTGGGCAGTAGAAGATGATGGTTGTACTGGGCAGTATAGAAGACTATGGTTGTACTGGACAGTAAAAGACTATGGTTGACAGCTAAGGACTGGGGAAATGCATGAAAAATGCCACTGGGGTGGAATAGCCATGCCCACACAGTAGCAGTAGACTCCGCTAGTTACTACAGACAGAAAGCAAAAACAACACAGGTTTTCACAGAAAGATTTCTGTGTGCAATATGAACAAATCCTCTGTTGGTTCCGGCCACGTCTGGTCAATCCCACAGAGGCAATACAGCTGGTGGAGGAGAAACCTCGATCAGTGGCTTGTTATTCTCAGTGCAATATCCAATCCAATCATACACATGCAAATCAACAAGTGGCACTTAACTGAGGGGTGATGAAGCCTCTGGGACCTAGTTAGTGGACCTCTGCACGGCAGCAATGGAGATGGTTTGACGATGGAAGATGTAGCGTAGGTTAGTAGATACTGGAGCCACTGTTATAGATGTAGTTGGTTAGTAGATTCTGGAGCCCATGTTGTAGATGTAGTTGGTTAGTAGATACTGGAGCCCAAGTTGTAGATGTAGTTGGTTAGTAGATACTGGAGCCCATGTTGTAGATGTAGTTGGTTAGTAGATACTGGAGCCCATGTTGTAGATGTAGTTGGTTAGTAGATACTGGAGCCCATGTTGTAGATGTAGTTGGTTAGTAGATACTGGAGCCTATGTTGTAGATGTAGTTGGTTACAATGGTTAGTAGATTCTGGAGCCCATGTTATAGATGTAGTTGGTTAGTAGATTCTGGAACCCCTGTTGTAGATGTAGAACGCATAGCACGCTGTCGATGAGACGTCCACCCTGGGAAGCAGTCTTGGTGTTGTGGGCTTCAGCGCGTTGGAGCAGTCTGTTGTCTCTACGCTGGGCTGCCCTGATAAAGCCCAGGTATGGGGGGCACACACCTATGAGAGACCAGGAAGAAATCATAGGCAGGTCTTCCCATGATCAACCCAAACCACCCACAGCTCAGCCCACTCATTCACTATAGATATTTCACAGTCCTGGGCACACAGCCTTGGGGAAACAAAGCACAGGGTCATTCAAACAGGTTAAATCCACAGAAAGCAGGGCATCACAAAACGCTTCAACCTGTGACAATATATTTGCGAGGACCCATGTGGGTTCTGAACACAAGGAGTGCAGTGAATACATTTTGGATGGTCCTCACAAAAAAAGGTTTCTCACATGATTAAAGAGACAATCAAGACATCTTTCACTTTTTAATTGATTAGGGGTAGCAGTGGCCTAAAGCAGCTGGTTCGCTAACTTTTTCATGTCAAGGACTCCCAAATTGATACGTAATAGGCCACGAACCCGCACCTCGTAAAATATTATTTTCCCATATAAGAAGATATTTGTTGTTAGATATGATTTAGTTGAGAATGCCATAACTGTCTGGAGATAACAGAGTGAAATCAGAATACTCATATTCACTGTGCTAACTGCTTGTGAAGAGATTATTAGTCATTCAAATCCCCTTAAACTGGAGGGTTGCCAGTTTGATGACGAGATTAGCAGGGTGAGAGAGAAGTCAACACCCCACTCTTGAAGTGCTCTTGAGCAAGGCACTTGACCCCCAATGACTGCTCCGTGGAGCTGTTAAGTAGTCAAAAGTAGAGAACTATGGTTGTACTGGGCAGTAGAAGACCATGGTTGTACGTAACTAGGCAGTAGAAGACTATGGTTGTAATAGGCAGTAGAAGACTATGGTTGTAATAGGCAGTAGAGGACTATGGTTGTACTGGGCAGTAGGAGACTATGGTTGTACTGGGCAGTAGAAGACTATGGTTGTACTGGGCAGTTGAAGACTATGGTTGTACTGGGCACTAAAAGAGGATGGTTGTACGCTTTGGGCAAGTCTTGTGGCTCATCCACACGTTCTTGTGCATTTCTCATACCGTGAGAACCTTATTTGTGAATGAACACAAATAAAAACACAAAATGCATCAGCAAATTATTACACAGTAGGCTGAAATAAATTAAATACAATGGCACTTAGCATGCACATGAAATACCTTGTTGGCCGCTTGTCATGAGAAGAGGTTCTTGAGTCCTTGGAAAGTTCCTTTGACTGTCTGCTTTGGTTTCAGTCGTCAATCATTGTGACTTTTAGATTGGCGGAGCAGCGTGAGACATACCTGAAGTCCATCAGAGAGAGAACCCAGTTCTGTCATTTTCATCAGAGATAATCCAGTTCTGTCAATTCCATTAGAGATAACCCAGTTCTGTCATTTTCATCAGAGAGAACTTAGTTCTGTCATTTTCATCAGAGATAATCCAGTTCTGTCATTTCCATTAGAGAGCGAGAACCCAGTTCTGTCATGTCCATCAGAGGGAGAGAACCCAGTTCTGTCATGTCCATCAGAGAGAGAGAGAGAAGCCAGTTCTGTTTAACTGTTGACCAATGCATTTACTGTCAAATCACCTATTTATATTTTAGCTTTACATCAAATTATTATTTAGTCTATTTATTCATTACATGGAATTAAGAAATCAATCATGATTACACATCATGAATATAGAACATTTATGCAACAGCACTTACAATAACACTGTGACAAACAGGTAGGCACTTCTTGGTGTGTGATTGATTACATGTAGTGAGTCTGAAGCGCACATGAGCGGACTAACAAGATACAGGGGAACTGTGAGCCATTATCTGCAGCCCGGCTCTGTGCCGGCGAGCTGGATGCCGGTGCCGCTTGGCAGCTCCCAGGTGTGAATGAGTGGAACTGTGTGCATGTGAAGCAGGGCGTTGCTGCTCAGCGAACCAACCCCTGCGTAGATAAAGGTAAAAAAAAAATATATAGTGTTTGAAAGCAAACCCCAAACAACTGCCTCTTTGCACTGCTCTGCAGTCAGGCAAGCGCTACCGGAGTCTCGTGGCCAGTACAGAGAGACTCGAAAGGAGCTTCTATCCCCAGGCCATCAGGATGCTCAATGACTCTATGCATTAACCCATCCACCCATCTACATTCATTGCACACACATCCACATGCACACACTCACTTTAAACAAACACTCACCCTTAACTCATTCAGTGCCATCGCTTAATGAGCCAGGGGGCGCTAGAATGCCATCGCTTTAATCAATGGGGAGACTGCGAGATTAGCGAGTGCTTAAAATATGTATTATATTATAGCTATGGGTCTAATACACCCGTCGATTGTCAGTGAGTTGCTTCCAGTCAACATGCACAAAACAGATCGTTTTTTCATCCGTACATTTCTGTTTTATACCGTTTTGAATATGAGTATAGTTTTGGTGATTCTTAGTAATCCGAGGAAAAGACGCGATAATAGCGTTTTAGTGGAATACACTAAACACGTTGTAATTTTTTGCCTGATTATCGAATCTTCCTGAAATCAACGCTAGATTATCATTATTATCCTTCCTTGTGCATACATGAAATGGCCTTCGTAGCGCGGCGCTCCCCCCCACCCCCACCGCAGCCAACGGTGAAAAAACCGGTGAAAAGCCACACACACACACACAGCTTCGATCGCGGTAGAAAGAAATATCAGATCAATGCAAGATTTTATATATAGAGTCCTTACCTGGTCTCTGATGTAATGCAAAAGAAATAATCCAATTATCTGATCGCCATTCCAAATACTGCTCGTGGAGGTCCGTCCCACATTGCCCGGCATTGCATATGAAGGGGGGGGGGGGGGGCAGCCTCGCAGATATAACATTGTAAACGCTAGTCCTGCCAGAGTATTTAAACCCCACCCGCACGGCTCAGATCGGCCCAGAAAAGAAACCACGGTATTTCTAATAGAGTGCAATACCGGCTGGAAGGCGTAGGCGGCGGTATTTGCCCTTTTGCGAGCTCAGACCCATTCCCAATGATAACATCAGGCTGGATGGATGAAAAATTTATGGATATAGCTAATAAAAGAAATAACGAACAAAACCCGACTATACTCGTGATTGGCACTGAACGGTTGGCGAGTTAACCCCGACTTTACTCGTGATTGGCGCTGAATGAGTTAACACTCACTTTAGACCTTTTTTAAACACTTTTAACACTACACCATGTTTTATATATTTATTACAAAAATATTTGCACTACATCCATACCGCATTTTAGCATTTTCTTTTATTATTGTACCTCATTGTCTGCATTTTTACTTTGTACTTTAGTTTGTATATTGTATATTGTATATTTGTATAATGTCGGGACTTTATTCTTCTTCTTAAATTTTTACTGTATGAAGCACATTCTCAGGGGCTCATACAGAACCAAGCATTTCACTGTAATGTACATGTACTTTATACGTGACAAATAAAACTAAACTTGAACTTGAACTTGAACTAATGAAAATCATGGTAGTTTGATGGTCATTTCAGTTGTACCATTGTACCGGCCATCGTATCAGAATCAGAATCAGAATCAGAAATGTCTTTATTGCCAAGTAAGCAGTTGTGCATACAAGGAATTGGTGTTGGTCTTTTGGTGCATCGACATTAACAGACAAGTAGAATACAATAAAATGGAATATATAAACTAAATTAGAATAGAATAGAATAGAAATACAAAATAATATAGGACAGGGCTGTATAATTGGGCAGGATTGTAGTAGCATATACACAAAATTAGACAGAAAATACAGTGCAATTGGGCAGTATTGTGCAAAACAATATGTAATCCAGGAAGAGTGTGTTAATGTAACACATTGTGACAGACGCGTATGTAACGTATAGTGTCTATGGGGAGAGGAGACGAGAGACAGTGTCAGTGGGGGTCCTGAGCCTGAGAGGGCTAGAAGCTGTTCTTGTTGATGAGGCTCACTGCAGAGGGGTAGAAGCTGTTCTTGTTGATGAGGCTCACTGCAGAGGGGTAGAAGCTGTTCTTGTTGATGAGGCTCACTGCAGAGGGGTAGAAGCTGTTCTTATTGATGAGGCTCACTGCAGAGGGGTAGAAGCTGTTCTTGTTGATGAGGCTCACTGCAGAGGGGTAGAAGCTGTTCTTGTTGATGAGGCTCACTGCAGAGGGGTAGAAGCTGTTCTTGTTGATGAGGCTCACTGCAGAGGGGTAGAAGCTGTTCTTGTTGATGAGGCTCACTGCAGAGGGGTAGAAGCTGTTCTTATTGATGAGGCTCACTGCAGAGGGGTAGAAGCTGTTCTTGTTGATGAGGCTCACTGCAGAGGGGTAGAAGCTGTTCTTGTTGATGAGGCTCACTGCAGAGGGGTAGAAGCTGTTCTTGTTGATGAGGCTCACTGCAGAGGGGTAGAAGCTGTTCTTGTTGATGAGGCTCACTGCAGAGGGGTAGAAGCTGTTCTTGTTGATGAGGCTCACTGCAGAGGGGTAGAAGCTGTTCTTATTGATGAGGCTCACTGCAGAGGGCTAGAAGCTGTTCTTATTGATGAGGCTCACTGCAGAGGGGTAGAAGCTGTTCTTGTTTATGAGGCTCACTGCAGAGGGGTAGAAGCTGTTCTTGTTTATGAGACTCACTGCAGAGGGGTAGAAGCTGTTCTTATTGATGAGGCTCACTGCAGAGGGCTAGAAGCTGTTCTTATTGATGAGGCTCACTGCAGAGGGGTAGAAGCTGTTCTTGTTTATGAGGCTCACTGCAGAGGGGTAGAAGCTGTTCTTATTGATGAGGCTCACTGCAGAGGGGTAGAAGCTGTTCTTGTTGAGGCTCACTGCAGAGGGGTAGAAGCTGTTCTTGTTGATGAGACTCACTGCAGAGGGGTAGAAGCTGTTCTTGTTGATGAGGCTCACTTTTTTTTATTTAATTTATTTAACCTTTATTTAACCAGGAAGTCCCATTGAGATACAAGATCTCTTTTGCAAGGGAGACCTGGCCAAGATGACAGCAATAACACCCGAAAACATCAGACAGCAATAAAATGTGCGGTACATCACACAAGAACATAATAAAAGTGCATGTACACAATACACAATACATCACACGTAAACATAAAAACACAAAACAGAACAGTCTACATAACAGTAAAAGTGTACGACAGTAAAATACAGGGCAATACAGTAACTCTGCAGTTTTGCAGCTGGGACCCGACTAGAGAAAGCAGCGACACTCTTCCTGTAGGAAGTTATGTAATACAGACCTAAACTCGCAGAGGGAGACCAGTGTATCTAAGTGGATATGGTCCTGTAGCCCATTCCATGCCCAAGGTGCGAAGCTTGAAAAAGCCGTTCTTCCTAGTTCAGTGTTTATTCTCGTTTTTTTTTTAAAGTAGCCATCTTGTGGACCTGGTATGGTAGCTGCTAGAGGCAAAGCTAATTAGGTTGGAAAGATATAGGGGAAGCTTCCCTATGATGGCCTTATATATAAAAACAAACATGTGGGATTTCCTCCGTACGTACAGAGAGGTCCATCCTACCATTTGGTAAAGCACACAATGGTGAGTAAGCCCTTTGGCACTAGTGATGAAGCGCAGAGAAACATGATACACACTGTCTAGCTTTTTTAGCATTGAAGAGGCAGCATGCATATATATTATGTCACCATAGTCAATTACAGACAGGAATGTGGCTTGAACAAGTTTCTTTCTGGCCTCAAAAGAAAAGCAGTTCTTGTTGATGAGGCTCACTGCAGAGGGGTAGAAGCTGTTCTTGTTGATGAGGCTCACTGCAGAGGGGTAGAAGCTGTTCTTGTTGATGAGGCTCACTGCAGAAAGGTAGAAGCTGTTCTTGTTGATGAGGCTCACTGCAGAGGGCTAGAAGCTGTTCTTGTTGATGAGGCTCACTGCAGAGGGGTAGAAGCTGTTCTTGTTGATGAGGCTCACTGCAGAGGGGTAGAAGCTGTTCTTGTTGATGAGGCTCACTGCAGAGGGGTAGAAGCTGTTCTTGTTGAGGCTCACTGCAGAGGGGTAGAAGCTGTTCTTGTTGATGAGGCTCACTGCAGAGGGGTAGAAGCTGTTCTTGTTGATGAGGCTCACTGCAGAGGGGTAGAAGCTGTTCTTGTTGATGAGGCTCACTGCAGAGGGGTAGAAGCTGTTCTTGTTGATGAGGCTCACTGCAGAGAGGTAGAAGCTGTTCTTATTGATGAGGCTCACTGCAGAGGGGTACAAGCTGTTCTTGTTGATGAGGCTCACTGCAGAGGGGTAGAAGCTGTTCTTGTTGATGAGGCTCACTGCAGAGGGGTAGAAGCTGTTCTTGTTGATGAGGCTAACTGCAGAGGGGTAGAAGCTGTTCTTGTTGATGAGGCTCACTGCAGAGGGGTAGAAGCTGTTCTTGTTGATGAGGCTCACTGCAGAGGGGTAGAAGCTGTTCTTGTTGTTGAGGCTCACTGCAGAGGGGTAGAAGCTGTTCTTGTTGATGAGGCTCACTGCAGAGGGGTAGAAGCTGTTCTTATTGATGAGGCTCACTGCAGAGGGGTAGAAGCTGTTCTTGTTGATGAGGCTCACTGCAGAGGGGTATAATCAAAGGGTTTACAGACCCTCATCTGCACCTTCTGCATCTTCTGTTTACTATTATTCATGTTTTATATTCATTCGAATCGATGGCCGAAGAGCAAAAATAGCATTCTGCAAGAAAATAAAACTTTTTTTCAGATAGGAGGTTTAGCTCTTCTTACAGTACTTCAATATTCAATTTCTTTATTGCCTATAAGTATTGTCTTTCTATTCCCCTGCCCACACCTGGATTTTGTACGTAAATATTACCATCCAATGGCTTTCATTCTTCTCTCCACATCCACGCTGAAATCCCTCTAGCTTCTCTCTGCTCAACAACACTGTCCAACTGTGGAGTGTAAAAAAATCCAACCGATTTTCCATTTCCAAGTGTCGGCCCCAATCTCTCTGCCCTCTCTGTCGCTCTCTCTGTGTCCTACAGCGAAAAGGGTATGTTTTCATTTTTTCCCCTCCAATCTCGCTGTGCGACGGGGAGAACAGGGTTGGGTGTCTGACAGGTCCATGATGAGAAACACTGGGCTGGCTGAGACCTCCGCTCCCTGGTAAAGACCTGGAGCACCACAACCACCTGGGTTTCTAAAACAATCAGGTAGAGAGCGCTCTCCCTCTCTCTTTCTCTCTCTATCTCCACCCCTCTGTCCCTCTCTTTACTGCTCTCTCTCTCTCTCTCTCTCAGGCGGCACGGTGGTGTAGTGGTTAACACATCTAGAAGGTCCAGGGTTTGATTCCTGCTTGGGGACCAGGTTTCTCCCGGACCTTTCTGTGTGGAGTTTGCATGTTCTTCCCGTGCTCGCAAGTGTTTCACCTCCCGATAAGATAAACCCAATGGAAAAACATGCACAACAGATCGCTAACGCTGCAGCGTTCCTGACGAAGACGGACAGGAGCACTTGGATTGATCACCGCAGCGCGGGGCCCCCAGGCCCACGTTTAGTCAGGAGAGTGCCATGGTTTCTCCATAGAGCTCCATTATACTTTTAGTCAGGGGAGTGTCATGGCTTCTCCATAGGGCTCCATTATACTTTTAGTCAGGGGAGTGCCATGGCTTCTCCATAGGGCTCCATTATACTTTTAGTCAGGGGAGTGCCATGGTTTCTCCATAGGGCTCCATTATACTTTTAGTCAGGGGAGTGCCATGGCTTCTCCATAGGGCTCCATTATACTTTTAGTCAGGGGAGTGCCATGGCTTCTCCATAGGGCTCCATTATACTTTTAGTCAGGAGAGTGCCATGGTATCTCCATAGGGCTCCATTATACTTTTAGTCAGGGGAGTGCCATGGCTTCTCCATAGAGCTCCATTATACTTTTAGTCAGGGGAGTGCCATGGCTTCTCCATAGGGCTCCATTATACTTTTAGTCAGGACAGTGCCATGGTATCTCCATAGAGCTCCAGTATACTTTTAGTCAGGGGAGTGTCATGGTTTCTAACGCAGGTTACTGGGAAACTCAGTCACGTGATTCAGCACATTGTGTTTACAAACAAGAAACCGCGCCTATTGATACATTTGAATTGATCTCATTTGACATGTAATCTCACCTCATCACAGGCGATTTTGAGGCGCTTTGCCATCGCCTTCCCACCCAATAACAAACGCTTTGAGTTGATCATAGATGTGTTGGATAAAGGTGTTGCAGTCCAGTCTGGTCACATCATGGAAGTTGAGATCAGAATGAACAATTCAAAGGATATTTGTCAATTGTATGAAAAGAGAAAGCTTCAGGAGGTCATATCGCAGTCATTCATGTTTTCATGCAAATGTTGAAAACACAGACAGGATAACTGGGAGTCACAAACACAGACAGGTTAACTGTGAGTCACAAACACAGACAGGATAACTGTGAGTCACAAACACAGACAGGATAACTGTGAGTCACAAACACAGACAGGATAACTGTGAGTCACAAACACAGACAGGATAACTGTGAGTCACAAACACAGACAGGATAACTGTGAGTCACAAACACAGACAGGATAACTGTGAGTCACAAACACAGACAGGATAACTGAGTCACAAACACAGACAGGATAACTGAGTCACAAACACAGACAGGATAACTGTGAGTCACAAACAACACACGAAATACAACTCACCATTCGGGTAGAATGATGATGAAACACTGAATGTGTCTGTGAAGTGGAGAAATCGTGTGTCTATGAATACGGTGGCATAATGGTCTATTTAAGGGTGCGACATGTTGGTTTGCAACAGCGACGGGTTGAGACAATCAGGGACAGTTGTCTGTGTGTGGACAGCGATCAGTTTGGACAATGTTTTATTTATCGCCATGAAATGATAAGAACTTTGTTTTTGTCCTGTGTAGCCCCTATATGCCAAGATGTAGAGGTCGCCAATATAAAAACACAAAAATAACATTTCCTAAAAAAGAAATATATATATAATATATTAGTAGCAAATAATTTTGACACTGCTCACTGCTCACATTTTGACACTGCTCACCCAGGAGGCAGAAGTAATAAATAATCCATCCCATAATATATGAGCAAGAGTTTTGAAATAACCTCACTGCCACCTCTGACTAAAACTTCCCCGTCTGTCCTGAGCCATGGAGTGAATGACAACATCAGCATCTCTCTCCATCACGCCCCGGTCTTTACATCTCTCTCCATCACGCTGTGGTCTTTACATCTCTCTCCATCACGCTGTGGTCTTTACATCTCTCTCCATCACGCTGTGGTCTTTACATCTCTCTCCATCACGCCACGGTCTTTACATCTCCCTCCATCACGCTGTGGTCTTTACATCTCTCTCCATCACGCTGTGGTCTTTACATCTCTCTCCATCACGCTGTGGTCTTTACATCTCCCTCCATCACGCTGTGGTCTTTACATCTCCCTCCATCACGCTGTGGTCTTTACATCTCTCTCCATCACGCCACGGTCTTTACATCTCCCTCCATCACGCTGTGGTCTTTACATCTCTCTCCATCACGCTGTGGTCTTTACATCTCTCTCCATCACGCTGTGGTCTTTACATCTCCCTCCATCACGCTGTGGTCTTTACATCTCCCTCCATCACGCCGCGGTCTTTACATCTCTCTCCATCACGCTGTGGTCTTTACATCTCTCTCCATCACGCTGTGGTCTTTACATCTCTCTCCATCACGCTGTGGTCTTTACATCTCTCTCCATCACGCTGTGGTCTTTACATCTCTCTCCATCACGCTGTGGTCTTTACATCTCCCTCCATCACGCCGCGGTCTTTACATCTCTCTCCATCACGCTGTGGTCTTTACATCTCTCTCCATCATGCTGTGGTCTTTACATCTCCCTCCATCACGCTGTGGTCTTTACATCTCTCTCCATCACGCCGTGGTCTTTACATCTCCCTCCATCACGCTGTGGTCTTTACATCTCCCTCCATCATGCTGTGGTCTTTACATCTCTCTCCATCACGCTGTGGTCTTTACATCTCCCTCCATCACGCTGTGGTCTTTACATCTCTCTCCATCACGCTGCGGTCTTTACATCTCCCTCCATCACGCCGTGGTCTTTACATCTCCCTCCATCATGCTGTGGTCTTTACATCTCTCTCCATCACGCGGTCTTTACATCTCCCTCCATCACGCCGTGGTCTTTACATCTCCCTCCATCACGCCGTGGTCTTTACCCAGATAGAATAGTGCTCTGGTGAAAGTAAACATCCTCCATTTAGAAGGTTGAGTAGAATTCTACTTAAGTAAACGTAGACAAGTATTTGATATTGAATGCAACCATTTAGTGTGTACGGTTATTGAGAGTGAACGAGTTTGAATATGGCCTCCAGTGATGTCATTGAATCCTTGTGTTGTGTAAATTACAGCTCAATTAAATAATACGCTAGCAGTCCCTATAAGACGAGGTATTGCATTGTTTTTAAGTGAAACTACTCGGTTACTTTCCGCCACTGGGTAACTAACGATACATCTGCTCTCTTGGACAGGGAACAATACCTAGTTGGGGGAGCTGACAGTCGGGATGGCACTGTAAACACTTTAAACACTTTTAACACTACACCATATATTATCTATTTATTCAAAGAGATTTGCACTACATCCATACCTCATTTTATAAAAAGAAAATTGCCTTTTTGTACGTCGTTGTCTGTATTTTTACGTCCTTGTACTTTAGTGTGTATATTGTATATTTGTATATACAAATATAGAGACTTTAGTCCTCTTTAACTTTTTTTTTTACTGTATGAAGCACATTCTCAGGGGCTCATACAGAAACAAGCATTTCACTGTAATGTACATGTACTTTATACGTGACAAATAAAAACAAACTTGGACTTGAACTTGAAGAGGAAGACAGACTATCAAAATGGTTCGCCAGACGACGACGACACGTTCTGCAGTTGGATTTTCTTGTTTTCCCTTTTTTTTGCATTCAATGAACGGTAGAGAGAGTCAGGAAAGAGGGATGAGAGATGGTTAAACGAGACAGGTGGTGAACGCAACAAGAATGAACCGTTTACAAAACACATGCATACTTCCACAGATAGCGATACTGCATTTGGCCGAAGTAAAAACATATTTTACTTAAGTGTATTTTCTGAAAGTATACTTTCAGTATACTTTTTATGTATTTAGAATGTATACTAAAGTTGTGTTCCATTGAAACAACTTAAGTTGAACTTACAGTAGCGTGTTAAAATCTGTACTTAGAAATGTGCTTAAAGGAAAACTCCAACATTTGGGGAAATTAGCTTATTTGGCATTCACCCTGGAGTTAGACAAGAAGATACATACCCTTTTTCACTCTCTGTGCATGCAGTAGGAGTAGGAAGACGCGCACCGTTAGCCTAGCCTAGCTTGGCAAGGCAAGGCGCTCGCCACTAATGCAGGAGATGCTGGGTTTGAGCCCAGCTCTCGGCGTTGCTACCGGCTTGGCTGGTCGTTCATACTAACACAATTGGCAATGTTAGGGGTGGGAAAGCCGGTGGGTGGGGATTGGACGTTGTGGACAGCGACTCCTACAGGTCGGTTGGTGCGCCTGTACAGCAGAATCAGGAAGTATCGGGGGCAGCGTGAGCCTCCCACACGTTACTCCTCGCCACTGAGAGATCGCGCTGTTCAGGTGAAAAGATGCGACAGTTGCCTCCTCATGTACCGGAGGGGACACGTGATGCAAGGCTTGGTCCTCACTGCAGCCGACCAGTGGGAGGCATAGTCTAGCAACGTTCGGGACAGGGGAGGAGAGAATTGAAGGGAGAATTGGCAAGGCGAAATTGGGATGGGAGAAAAATAGAAAAACAAGGAGAAAAAGTGGATACAAAAAAAATAAACGCGATCGATATTTGGAATGGCGATCAGGAATTGGAATAATCTTTTTGGAGAACATCTGATCTGAGGTAAGGAATCTATTTTACCAGTCTTGGGATAATCAGAGTTTTTTTCACCTATATCTCAGCGTGTCCCATATGTGTGTGTGTGTGTGTGTGTGTGTGCTGATCAGGAAATGGATAATAGATTTTTCAGCCCGCTTCTCTAGCGTGCATAAGTACACATATACTATCGATAATCTAGCGTTTATTTGAAAACGATTCATAAATAGGCCAAAAATGACAACGTGTTTTGTGTATTCCACTAAAGGGCGATTCCTGCAGAATCTCTTTTTTTCTGGATGTTTCCAAAAACGAAAGTTTTTCAAAATGCTATCAAACGGAAATGTACCGATTAAAAAACAATCCGTTTCGACAATGTTGACTGCAAACAAGTCATTGATAAGCGACGGGCGTATTAGACACATAGCCATCATTTAAGATATAGTTTATGCGTTCGCAAATGTGCTCACCCTCTCATTGAATAGAGCGCCGGCACTCAAGTGCTAAATCGTGCGCCCCCTACTGGCACTGAAAGTGTTAATGACTATACTGCCCTGTCAAGGCAGACCGCAGTAACTTCCAAACAGTGAAACTGAGAAAAATGGCTTTAAAGTTTTTTGACTTGCCATCCAAAATGTGTTATAGGTAGATAGATGATAGTACCCAGATTTAACATGTATTAATGAAGTAATTTTTAGGCATACAAAAATTTGACGTAATTATTTTAATTAACCCCAAAAAAGCAGATACTGCACTCTGCTGCACGATTTACTTAAATAATTATACAGGTAATGTACAGGCAAAGTGCAGTAACTTCAAATACAATGTTGTTTTCCCTCCAGCTTTCATAACTTAACCTAGCCATTTTATTTGGATCATCATCATTCCAATATATTCAGGTGTTAAATTTCATTTTCAAAATGGCTAGGTTAAGTTATGAAAGCTGTAGGGAAAACAACATTGTATTTGAAGTTACTGCACTTTGCCTGTACATTACCTGTATAATTATTTAAGGAAATCGTGCAGCAGAGTGCAGTATCTGCTTTTTTGGGGTTAATTAAAATAATTATGTCATATTTTTGTATGCCTAAAGATTACTTCATTAATACATGTTAAATCTGGGTACTATCATCTATCTACCTATAACACATTTTGGATGGCAAGTCAAAATACTTTAAAGCCATTTTTCACTGTTTGGAAGTTACTGCGGTCTGCCTGGGTTTTGAGTGTGATTTTGTAGTTACTGCAGTTTTTAAAACCCCATATCTCCAAAACTGAGCGACATTAACATCTGAAACTTGGTCACAAGATAAAACATTTATTGACAAGGTCAATTTCACTCATAACTAAATTTTGACTTTTTTCGAGTTACTGCGGTTAGCCTTGACATGGCAGTATACTAGACATGTGCTTTGAATTAGTACCAAAGATACATTGCATATGGGTAGAAACACACTATATACTAAACATATACTTTCAGTATGGAAGAACTTACAATTTTTTTTTACTTGGGGTGATACTGTAAATGTACTGTGGTACTTTTCTTGAATGAATGTTGTTGTTTAGTATTTAGTAGGTGGTACCTCATGTAGGTACCTTCAGCCACACAGGATGAGAATCAGATTAAGCCACGTCACAAACACATGGTATGAACACGTCCGCTGCTGATTCACTGCGGCTCCCTGCAGTCGCTACAGCTGGTTAGTTTGATAAGTGGCACTCGGTCTACATGAGAGCGCTTCACGGGAGCAGCGGTGGGCTAAAGGTTACAGAAGCTCTGAAGGTCGCCGGTACTGATCCCCCCACGGGCAGGGTAATCTGGGTGAAGGAAGCGATTTAGGAAGTGATAAACGCACTTCTTAATCTGAGCTCTGCCCTCACGTCAAGACAGGAGGGAGGATCCTGCTGTGAACTTGATAAGGTACACAGAGAACCACAGCATCCCCTGCAGGACCTGTTGCCTACAACGCGAGGCAGCTGTACTAGAAGCAGTGTTAATTTTGGCAGCTATTTTCATTTTAGTTTTAGTCTTAGTCATGTGTCAAGTGCTCCTTTTTCGTTTTCATCATATTTAGTCATCTGCATTTATTTTTCGTTTAGTCAGTTTTAGTCAACTAAATGTCTGAGCATTTTAGTCTTAGTCAGTGTTAGTCTCGATTTTGTCTTTTTTGTTTTTGTCTAGATTTAGTTGCAGAAAACTGATGATTTTTGTCTAGTTTTCGCTAATGAAAAAAAGGCATTTTATATTTTTATATTGTAAATAATGCAATTATATTTATTAAGTATAGTCTAGCCCAAACCCTATCAGCTGATTCACAATAAGTTCAGTAGAAGGCTAGAAGCCCAATACAATAGTAACTAGGGATGTCCGATATTATCGGCCGACCGATATTATCGGCCGATATCGGCAGTAAAATGTGATATCGGAAAATATCGGAATCGGTTTAAAAAAATTAAAAACAATAACAATATTTGTTATATATATATCCAGTGAAATTATTAGTTACCTGAAATTATTCAGTTTTTGGGGGGGGGTCGGGGAACCCTGCATATATCGGTATCGGTTGATATCGGTTGATATCGGTATCGGAAATTAAGAGTTGGACAATATCGGAATATCGGTATCGGTAAAAAAGCCAATATCAAGCATCCCTAATAGTAACCAAACATTCCTTGAAATGGTCAATAGATTCAGAAATAGTCAGACATGGAATGGAACATATTCTGATTTAAATTGCTTATTTTTTTTTAACCAACAAAGCAACATTAGGATAGTGTAAATACACAGTACACACTGATTGCAATTCTCACTGGGACCTACTGTACAAATTTCACACACGTCACACACACATTCCCTTTTGTCCCTCGAGTCGTACCGTAGATCGCTGACGTCACTTAAAATGGCGGCCCCCATCAGAGCATTCGGCTAATAACATTAGCTTAGCGACCCTGCCACCGCACTTCTATGTGCATAAAGTGTGGTAACAAAATATCACAGCCCTTAAGACTGGGAGCGTTCTAACTCTACTGAGCATGTACCCAACATTATATGAAAAATAAAAAGTCATTACGACGTTTTAGTGCAATTCGAGCGCTAAAGGGATTCATAACTTATAGCAGGGTCAATCTCAGTGTTAGTACTCGTCTGTTTCTTTTCTTTTCATACTTTTTTTTTTATACCTTGAACGTGGTCTTGTCCTTGTTGTATGAATGAATGAATGAAAACTTTATTTAACAGATTGCAGAATGGGTACAATACAGTACGGCTCAATACATACAATTGTTAAGGGGATGCAGACCTGAGAAAGACGTTTGTCTTGTTTCCATCAGGGTCCCCCATTTTCAATTCATATAGACATATATGACATACATGACATACAGATAGTCAGTACTGCTACATCTATACATTTATGACATACCAGATTTGCAAATACAGTACTGTTTGTGATACAGAAGGAGTCAAGAAAAGGGAGTATATACATTTGACGTAGAAACTGTACATTGGAGGAGGTTGGGTGGGGGGGGTTGGGTACATTGGGATATTGACAACCATACTGGGTAATTTACATTGGAGGTGGTTGGGGGGGGGGGGGGGCGGGGGGCACACTGTATAAACAAGTAACACTGTACATTGAGGGGGGGGGGGGGAGGAGACACTGTACAAACAAACACAATTGTACATTGAACTATTGACAAAACCATACTAGGTAAATGACTGTACATTGGAGGGGGTTGGGTTAGGATATTTACAGGGGCCAGTGTTGAATTGCAGTCTCCCGTAGGTGTCCCTTGAGAGAGGTTTTGAAAGTGGGTAGTGATCCACATTCCTTTACAGCTTTGGGTAGGGCGTTCCACATTGATGTGGCATAATTGCGAAACGTGTTTAGTCCCTTATTTGAGCCGAATCTGGGTTTAACATGATTTGTGGAGCTCCCTCTGGTGTTGTGATCGTGGTATTCACTGACCTTTGGGAAGTATTTTGACATGTACATGGGTACCTTGGTCGTGTAGTGTATCTTGTAGATCAGGCCCATTGCAAGTTGTTGTACTCTGTCGTCTACTCTAAGCCATCCTAGGTTGTCAAAGTGGGCAGGGGTGAGGTGGGTTCTAGGAGTAAGGTCAAGCAGTAGTCTGACCAGTTTGTTTTGAGATGTTTGTAATTTTGTTTTTAGCGCCTTTGAGGTGCTTTGGTACCATGAGGTGCAAGCATAGTCGTAGTACCCCTGAATGAGTGCTCCTGCCAGAGTCTTCAGGGTGTTCTTGTTTACCAGAGAGGAGATCCGGTACAAGAATCGAGTTCGTTGGTTGACTTTTTTTATTACATTGGATGCCATTTTGTCACAGGAGAGATTAGCCTCTAGGATGGAACCCAGGTAGGTAATTTCATCTTTCCTTGTGACAATATTGTCACCCACTGTAACTGAGAAGCCGTCGGTCTTGCTGAGTTTGTTATTTGAACCGAAGAGAATGGACTCTGTTTTGCCCATGTGTAATGATAGTTTGTTATCAGCGAGCCATATGCAGATTCTGCCTAGTTCCGAGCTGAGGGTTTTTTCAACCTGTAACTTGTTCTTGTCAGAGACCAGCAGGGCTGAGTCGTCCGCAAACAGGAACAAGTTGCAGTCACAAGCTGACGACATGTCATTTGCATAAATTAGGAACAGTAGCGGTCCTAGTATGCTTCCTTGAGGAACACCACAGCTCACTGTGAGGGGGGGGGATAAGGTACCGTTTACCTCCACCATCTGTTCCCTCCCCTCAAGGTAGGATTGCATCCAGCTCACTGACTATCAAAACCAATTGCTTTTAGCTTGTCAATCAGAATGGAGTGATTGACCGTGTCAAAGGCCTTTTGTAGGTCCAGCATGACCATGCCGCAGTATTTGCCTGCGTCCACCTCTTGTTTGATGTGGTATCCATGTGTAATGTTGATAGTAGTGGGTGTACACAGATGAAAGAGAGCAAGTCTGTGTCTGGGATATAGGTCCCGACTCCCAGGCTATTAGGTATTAGCTCTTCTGGCAGCCTAGCCATCCTCTCAGCCTCCGTCGTCTTAAATGCTATGTTCTTTTGGTAGAACTGTTCGGCTGCCGCAGGAGTGTTGAGAGAGTAGCAGATTCCGTTCATGGTTATTGGTATAAGCTGTAGTTACGAGAGACCTGGGACACTGTTTTTAGCCTCACGTATGTTATGTAGCTTGGCTTTTAGCCATAAACGCTGCTGAGCTTAACCCGGAAACGGAAATGGGAAATGCTGAAATAATAACGTGATTTATTCTAAAAGTTATAATTATTTTGTCTCATCTTGTTTTAGTCAACATAAATTAAGAGAGAATTCGTCATGGTTTTTGTAAACTACATTTTTGTGTACTCAGTTGTGGTCAACGATATGTAATTAACAATTTAGTCGCGTTGGCGTCACGTGGTCTTCAATAACGTGACGTCACGTCTCGTTGTCGTCATGAAAAAAACCTTTGTTGACGAACATCTTTCTTCATCAATTTAGTCAACAAAATTAACACTGACTAGAAGGAGTCTTTCATTTGAGTCGGGAGTGGTATTTTGCGCAATACCGTGTACTTTTCACAATCCTCAAATACCGGCATGTAACTCGAGAACCGATGAACGGATTTTGTCGGATTTTGTCGCTATCGACAGGCAACAAATACGCATTCAATTCGATATATATATAGTATTACAATATATGCACACCCGAGGCACTAGGGGTCACCAAAGTGCTGGTTGCAAAAAGGCCAAAAAACGTCCCATATGTGGGACGTTGCATGCTAAGAGGAATTTATCATTTAGAAAAAATTGGTGGGTCCAACATTATTGTTGTTGTTTACATGTTGCAGGTTGTTAATTTGTTCTGTCGGCTTGTCGTCATTGTTGGCTTTAACGTTTTATTCATCATCTAAATGTGGCAATACAAGCTTGATATTCAACGTTAAAGATCAAAGTAAGCCATTGTAAAGTAAAGTAAAGATATTGAGCATATATTTGTAAAACGTGCAACCCTAGTTTCACCTATAGTGTTGTATCAGACATATTCTTCAAATGGCTGGATGTACCGAACCGTGACGTCCATATCGTGAAGTCGCGGGACAAATACATGTACCGTTACACGCCTATTATGTATCTATAGCAACTTTAACCGCCCAACTGCTCCAGTGGAGCTGCTTAGGAACTGTTACTCACAAACAACACAGGAAATACAGCTCACCAAACTTGACAGTAGGGTAGAATGATGATGAAACACTGAATGTGTCTGTGAAGTTGAGAAATTGTATCTATAAATTCGGTGGCATATGGTCTATTTAAGGGTGTCGGTTTGCAATCGGGACAGTTTAGTGGCCAACAGACTGTGGGGCAGGTGTGAACGTGTGTGTGACTGTATGAGCGTGTAGCAGGGCGTTGATGAACGAGCAGGAAACCATCGCCCATATCCACGGCACAGCAGTCGACAGCAGGTGAAAATTACACTTGGTAGCAGGCCTACAAACTGTCACACATGCAGGATATCATCCCTACATTGTGTCTGGTATTATTCAAAGTGTTCATTAACTGGTATGTTGTGTTCTGTTCAGGCTGATCCCTCCTGCAAGCATTTAGCTAAAAGCAGTATCACTGCGTTGAGAAGCAGCTAACGCTAACCACGTAGCCAGTTAGCTCTAAGTGCCGGAACTCTGAAGATCAGAAATGAGGCTATAAGCCTTGATGAAGGAAATATCGCCCTGGTTCTTTGACTCTGCTATGATGTGATTATGTTCCACATTTAGTATGTTTGTTTTACTGTCCTGTCTACAAGGACATAAGGGAAGTACTTAGTAAAATGTCCTCCATTTATGTTGATTTTCTTGAGCAGGATGAATATGAAAAACCTTTTTTTTTACACAAGACTAGATGAAAAATGTTTACATATTTACTAAATAAGCTAAAACAGTTAAAAGTTCAAACATAGTCTTTTATGACCTTTGGTTGAGCAGCCTAACTGCAGTGCAGAGTTGAGTTTATCTGTGTGTTTGTATTGGCCTTAAAGTGGAAATGAAGCAGTGAGCAATGTGATCCTAGTTTGTTTGTTGTGTACCTTGTGTAAGACAGGGTTCTATAATCAAATGTGAAATCTATCTTATTTGTCTGAAAAATCAAATATAATATCCCTGTTTTCAACATGGGCGCCGCCATTTTGTTGCTGACGTCATGGCTGACGTCATGCCACTGGTTGGGTGTATACACGGCTGGTACACTGCCTATAGTGAATGGGTCAGTCAGTAAATAAAATGTTGCCTACAAAACAACGGGACCGCGGTGGTTCTGTTTGTATTGCTCCTGGCTGTTCAAACTAATTTTACCATGTGAGAGAGAGGAAAGTTGGTTAATTTCCACAAACTACCAGTGAAAAAAACAGTGTTGTTGGCACGTTGGCTCAGGCTGGCTGCACTCGGGCGGCGCGACCAGCCTGTTGGACAGGGAAGGAGGATCTGCAGCGAACACTTCATTGCCTCGGATTATGTTGTTGGGGGTGGGATGTTTGTCCAGAAGACCACTAATCAGCTGAAGCCGGACGCGGTTCCCTCAGTCTTCGACAGACAGACCGGCGTTAGCTCTCGGGAGCGATCGCTAGCTAGTTGGCACCAGCCGGGGACCGGAGTTAGCTCTCGGGAGCGATCGCTAGCTAGTTAGCACCCAGGAGCGTCGCGGAGCATTCAGCCTGCTGGCTACCTAGATCCACTTCAACCAGCCGAGCGTCGGGAGCTCCAGCAGCTTGTTGATGTGCTAATAGCCTGGAGCCAGCTACCGTTAGCTTGCCGAGGCTATTAGCACACCGACAAGCTGTGTAGCCAGCTACCGTTAGCTTGCAGAGGCTCCAGCACACCGACAAGCTGTGTAGCCAGCTACCGTTAGCTTGCAGAGGCTCCAGCACACCGACAAGCTGTGTAGCCAGCTACCGTTAGCTTACCGAGGTTCCAGCACACCGACAAGCTATGTAGCCAGCAGGCTGAATGCTCCGCGACGCTGGTTGAAGTGGATCTAGGTAGCCAGCAGGCTGAATGCTCCGCGACGCTCCCGGGTGCTAACTAGCTAGCGATCGCTCCCGAGAGCTAACTCCGGTCCCCGGCTCGTGCCAACTAGCTAGCGATCGCTCCCGAGAGCTAACGCCGGTCTGTCTGTCGAAGACTGAGGGAACCGCGTCCGGCTTCAGCTGATTAGTGGTCTTCTGGACAAACATCCCACCCCCAACAACATAATCCGAGGCAATGAAGTGTTCGCTGCAGATCCTCCTTCCCTGTCCAACAGGCTGATCGCGCCGCCTGAGTGCAGCCAGCCTGAGCCAACGTGACAACAACACTGTTTTTTTCACTGGTAGTTTGTGGAAATTAACCAACTTTCCTCTCTCTCACATGGTAAAATTAGTTTGAACAGCCAGGAGCAATACAAACAGAACCACCGCGGTCCCGTTGTTTTGTAGGCAACATTTTATTTACTGACTGACCCATTCACTATAGGCAGTGTACCAGCCGTGTATACACCCAACCAGTGGCATGACGTCAGCAACAAAATGGCCGCGCCCATAATGCTAAATGCTTCAGAAATGCACACAACAAATCGTTTTTTCTTAGAAACTGCTTATTTTTATAACGTGATTTCTTCTGTGGCTTATCTAAATACTAATGTGATGCTATGAATATGTATTTATCGCACTGCTTCCTTTCCACTTTAAGCTTGGTAGAGAAGGCAGCATACTTTGTTTAAGACCGAGGAACACTGCAACAGGATTTCTGATGTCTTATAACCCCATGATGGTTGGGCACTTTGTGTGCATGACGTGAAAATAAAATGATCAATCGATCAATCAATCAAAGAATAAGTCATGCCAAAACTCAGACAACAATGCCAGTTAGGAGCAGCATGGATCACGCTAACTAGTGTGGGTTAGCTGTCTATAAAGCCAGGGGCACCTAATATTGGACAGAGCACATTTTAGCAGCTGGGGTGGCTTCTGTTTTGTTAATATTTTGTAATTGCATGCGGGATAATGTGGAAAAATATGTTCACGGTCGTAGTTACTTTAGGGGGGTTAGGGAGCATGCTTTTTTAAGACTTTAGTCTTTACTTATTTATTTTGAGAGCAACAATAGCCACTTAGGAAATAATGTCAGTGACAGCACCAGATGAAAACTGGAACAGAATCTAATACTTTACGTTCCTTCCTTTAAAGTGACCTTTTCTTGTGTGTTTAAAGTGACCTGTGGTGCGTTTGTGTGTGTGTGCGAGTGCAGACTGTTGTGTGTGTGTGTGTGTGTGTGTGTGTGTGTGTGTGTGTGTGTGTGTGTGTGTGTGTGTGTGTGTGTGTGTGTGTGTGTGTGTGTGTGTGTGTGTGTGTGTGTGTGTGTGACGTGTGTGTGTGTGTGTGTGTTCATGTGTGCTTGTGTGTGGAGAGATCAGTGTTCATTGTTCTGATGGCCTGAGGGAAGTGAACTTCCTTAATTGTCTCAGGTGGTAGAGGCGCTGTTCTGCCTTTTTTACCACAGTGGCTATGTGAGTTGACCATGTCAGGTCCTCTGTGATGTGGACTCCCAGGTACTTAAAACTGCTCACCCTGTCCACGATAGCCCCATTTATCCACAGTGGCTTGTGTGTCCCCTGCTGTACTCTCCTAAAATCCACGATCAGCTCCTTGGTTTTACCAATGTTCAGGAGAATTGATTGATTGATTGAAAACTTTATTAACAGATTGCAGAATGGGTACAGTACAGTACAGCTCAATACATACAATTGTTAAGGGGATGCAGACCAGAGAAAGACTTTCGTCTTGTTTACATCAGGGTCCCCCATTTTCAATTCATCATAACATATATGACACACACGACATACAGATAGACAGTACTGCTACATCTATACATTTATGACATACCAGATTTACAAATACAGTACTGTTTGTGATACAAAAATAGTCTAAAAAAGAGAGTATATACATTTGACGTAGAAACGGTACATTGGAGGGTAGGTGGGGGGGGACAGTACATTGGAGGTGGTTGGGTGGGGGGGGACACTGTACAACTACTGTACAAGCAAAACTGTACATTGAAATATTGACAAAACCATACTTGGTTTTGAACAATTTTGTTTTCTGTAACAATTGTGTGTATTGAGCTGTACTGTACATTTTCAATCAATCAATCAATCAATCAATAAATATCAATCAATCAATCAATCAATCAACCAATCAATCAATCAATCAATCAATCAATCAGAAGGCTGTTATCCAGGCACCAACGAAGTAGGGGTGCTGAGGGTTGCTGCAGCACCCCCTAGTGGCAATGCGTAAAATGTTGAAGACAACATTATGGAAAATGTATTTTGCCTATAGTCCTTGTATGGATCTGGCAGGATTAAATATTATTTAGACGCTGGGGGAGAAATTACATAAATACGGCACTCCTTGGCATTTAGCCAGTCTTTGAAGTCATTATTAACAAGCTGTTATGGTGATTTCCCCTGATGATGTCACAATGGGGACACAAGCAGTGAATTAGTGTTGATTAATCAGTTAGCTGTGTTTTCTGGAGCCAGGAACATTGCTTACCTAATGTACTACATACATGTTACATTTGGGTTGTGGGGTAGCCAGGCAGTGGAAATAATTAATTTGAAATGTGGTGTGTTGCTGCACCTGCCAAGAATGATGGTGCCTTTTTTTTTTTTTAAATTGGCTATTTGCATGTTCTTGGTATCTGAATCTAGGGACATCTATGGATCTCAGGGAATGTATTCCCAGTGTCAGAAATAGTGTGTCTGTTACTAGGCTTGAGTCAATTGTAATGAACCAAAGTAGAATATCAATTATATTTAAAAAAAATATATATATATATTATCTTTGACTGTGAATAACACCATGCTAAAATGTACCAGGCCTGAAAAATCTAAGCAAATGAATAAAGGGAAGATGATTAAACAGAAGGTTTTGTAGATACAGTACTGAATTCTGCCATCTTTTTTATAATGTAAATTTCTCCACCATTTTTCATCATATTGCAACACCGTTTTTTGCTAGACGTTCACAGAAAGGTAGAGAAACTAACTGCGTTCTGTTTTATGGCAATAACGTTCCGGGTTGTGGGAGATAATCCCAAAAAATAAGAGAAAATAAATCCAGAAGTCAGATGATTGACAGGGGCTGGCGTGAGCTGGGTAGGGTAGTTTTTCAAAATTTGAAAACCCTGAGGCTTGTATCCTTTCGGCAAGCAACAAGCCCTTCCGCGTTTCTCTGATTGGCCGAGCGCGCGCATGCGCATGAGCCGCGACAAGCCACTCAGCCAGGCAGGAATACTAAGCTCCGCTTAACTCAATTTATACAAATGGAAGTATTGATTTTGCCGTAACGAATCATTAAAAAAATATACTGTTAACTGGAATATGTTGTTTCTTTACACATATGTTGGATTGTGTAATTGGTTTGTCATGACAAACCAATAAAAAATCACGAATTAACCGGTGGCTACAACAACACAGAGTAACTACATGCATCATTGTTTACAATGAACGGTGGGGCTAATCGAAAGGACTGGACACGGACGCGTTAAACAGCAATCAATTAATTTAATATAACAGTCCGGTTCTGTGTTTGTTTGTGTCTGTAGATTGTTGGTGAACAACTAACTTTAGGTTAGTTTAACTTGTCCGTGTCCAGTCCTTTCGATTAGCCCCACTTATGATGAATTGAAAATGGGGGACCCTGATGTAAACAAGATGAAAGTCTTTCTCTGGTCTGCATCCCCTTAACAATTGTATGTATTGAGCTGTACTGTACTGTACCCATTCTGAAATCTGTTAATAAACTTTTCAATCAATCAATCAAACCGTTCATTGTAAACAATGATGCATGTAGTTACTGTGTGTTGTAGCCACCGGTTAATTCGCGATTTCTTATTGGTTTGTCATGACAAACCAATTACATAATCCAACATATGTGTAAAGAAACAACATATTCCAGTTAACAGTATATTTTTTTAATGATTCGTTACGGCAAAATCAATACTTCCATTTGTATAAATTGCGTTAAGCGGAGCTTAGTATTCCTGCCTGGCTGAGGAGCTTGTCGCGGCTCATGCGCATGCGCACGCTCGGCCAATCAGAGCAACGCGGAAGGGCTTGTTGCTTGCCGAAAGGATACAAAGCAGCACTGAGTCTCTTCCTTCAAAAGACTACACTCACTTTTGGCTGCTCCACTTCCTTCTGTCAATATGCGCCGGTTTCCGACTCAATGCCCTGAGATTTCTATAATCTTATATTTCACTAATAACAGTTAAAATCATTGGTAAACCAACGTAATGCTGAAAATATACACTTTTACTGTATATCTCGGGCATAAGAGGTTAACCCTGTGAGGCCCAAATTAAAAAGACATTAGCAACTTCAGAGGCCAGAGGGTGGGACATATAAACACATTTACTATCAAATAGCATTGTGAGGCTGAACAACAGGACCAATTGACTATACATATATATATTTTTTAAATAAACATTTACAGACTTTTTTTTTTAATGGCTAAAAGTGATTTTGTAATTTTGCAACCGTGGGTCTCACAGGGTACTTTTAGCCCAAATAAAAAAGACATTAGCAACTTCAGAGGCCAGAGGGTGCGACCTATAAACACATGAAGGGTGCCGTGACGCTGGTATATAGTGTGGCTCTTTGTGGTACCACAGTCATTTTTGTGGCTCTTAATCTCTGACTGGTTGGCCACCCCTGTTCTCTACACGCTACAATAAAAAATTTAAATGCATATGATCGGTATATTATGTTCCATCATCCATGCATGAAAGGGGGGGGGTCGTTTCTGATTAATTGATTGTCAATAACGGCATTCGTTAGTACAACAGCATACGCTGATCAGGGCGATGTCTATGAAAACAATACACAACCAAGCTGAAATTGACGTTAAATTGGTCTTACCTGTGGCCGATGAGATTACAAAAGGAATATTCCAATTATTTGATTGCCATCTGCTAGATCGTATGTCCATTTGGCCCACGCCATAATCCCCCACAGCATAATGAATCTGGCATCCCGAAAGCAATTCAATGCGATCGGGTATACCCCTCGGTCCACGTTACTCGAAAACTCCGCCCGGAGGAATTTCAATGATACACAGAGTCATACACAGAGTCAGAAAGGAAGTGCGACATCGGCCGCATACCACCAGGCAGCAGTATTGGACCTTTGCGATCTCAGACACATTGCAATATGGTACCACAGCCTTCCTGGGTGATTTATGGAAATAGTGAATAAAAGAAATAACGATCCAATAACGTATATATATACGTGGTTAGCGTTATTCGATTGACGGACAAACACGTATATATGCGTGAACGGCGCTGAATGAGTTAATATGCAATAAACATTATGTTTAGAATTTTGCCTGTATAGTCTTGGGACATTACTTGGCACAGTGGTGTAGTGGTTAACACTGTCGCCTCAGAGCAACAGGGACACGCTGTCGTGTCCCTGACGAAGACGGACAGGAGCACTTGGATTGGTCCCCGGGCGCTGCCCCACGCCGCAACCCATATCTGCTCCCGGCTGCTTTTGGAGGGAAGGACGATGGGATGAGTCAAGCACAGAGAGCAAATTTCACCAGCGACCCAAAATTGCATGTGTGTGTTCTTGTGTGTGTCGCCCATTGCATGTGTGTCGCAATTTTAGGGTTGGTATTTCTTACACAAATAAAAAAAAATACCATTTTAGAATTGCTAAACATGATAAAAAATCCCTCCAAAATACCCAATTAAAACTTTGAAAAAGTTATTTGGTATCAAGAAATTTTGACATCTGCAGATTTGCACTTATCAGCAATTGGATGTTGAGCACTTTTATACTGAACTTGTATACTGAAACACAGCAGCTAGAGGGTTCAAACTAATCCGTGCAACTTGAACAGTGAGTAAACTTGAGTAAATCTGTTTTTAAATCTTAAATCTTAATTCAGCTTGTTCAGCCTGAAACTCTGGCGTGTGTTAAAACTGCCATGATCTGCCTTTGTTCTGTTAATTGAGTGATTAACTGTCAGACTCAGGTTTCACGTTATCCACAGGTGTCTGAGTAATTAGTAATTAGTAATTAGAGATAGAGATGTAAATGTATCTGGGTGAGCATTCAGCATAGCTCCATCGAACACGGTCAAAGACAAGGAGTTTTCCTGCAGGAGTTCTCCGAGGAAGAAACCAACGACCTGCCACATCACCCACCACAGTGCTAAGTAGACCATTATTTATCCTATTAATTACTCTATTCTCCTTTTCCTTGTTTTGTAATTATCTGCCTCAATTCCTCCTCTCTTCACCTGAGAACCTCACCTTTCCTCCTGCTGCTTACACCTATCCCCCTCAACAATGGGGGCGACAGTGGCTCAGGAGGTAGAGCAGTCGTCTGGTAATCCGGAGGTTCCCGGTTCGATTCCTGCTCCTCCCAGGCAGCGCGTCGAAGTGTCCTTGAGCAAGACACTTAACTCCTAATTTCTCCCGATGAGCAGGTTGGCACCTTGCATGGTTGCCTCCGCCATTGGTGTGTGAATGTGTGAGTGAATGGGTAAAATGAGAGGAACCAATTGTAAAGTGCTTTGGATAAAAGCGCTATATAAATGCAGCCTATTACAGTATCGCTACCCTCTCCTCCTCCAGACCAACTTCAGGCCATCCATGCCAGTTTGGAAGCAACCCTGTAAACCTCCGCTACCCGCCTACAGCCACAAATATACCAATCACCGCATATGGAGGCTTATGGAATTGTCAATCAGCTGTCAGGAAAGCAGACTTACTGCCATTACTGCCTACGCCCATAGTCAAAACCTCCAGCTTCTGGCTCTTACTGAGACCTGGATGACACCAGATAACTCAACAACACCTGCAGCTTTATCTACAGCATACACCTTCACTCACACACAAAGTATCATGGAGAGGTACCCTATCACGTCTCATGCATTCTCATATCACTGCTATGCTGATCGTGCAGTGAAGGGAACGGCTCCCGCCTACCTCCGGTCAATGGTCTCTAACTACACACCTTCAAGACCCCTCCGCTCTACATCTTCTGGTCGCCTCAGACCCACTCCTATCCGAGCTCCGGGGGGTCATCAAAGAGAAGCTTGCTATTCTCTGTCCTTGCTCCACAATGATGGAACGGACTTCCCACCACAATTAGGACAGCCGAAACCTGACCAATGTTCCACCGTCGAAATCAATCAGTCTCAAAATCAATATCTGAAATGAAAAAATAAATAAATAACCTTCATACTTTCTTTTACTATCATGCACTTTGCCACTAAATAATCTTCCTTGCCTACTGTAAAGGGCATTACAAATGAAATCTATTATTATTATTATTATTATTATTATTATTATTATTATTATTATTATTATTATATTACTACCTACTATATGCTAATACGGTATGTATTACTACTAAGCACTCAAGACTGTAGCACCCAAGTTCAACACTGTTTGACGGACATTATTACTTAGCTGAAAGAGTTGTACCATTCCTGCTGACCTGTTGAACATTTAGGGCGTTTTCACACCTAGCTCGTTTTGGAGCTGTTGTTCCGGAACCTGGAGCGTTTACCCCCTATTTCGGTTCATTTGGGCATATGTGAACACAGCAATCGCATTCTGTTGCGGAACAAAACAAGCAGGCCGAGACCGCCTAGAGAGGGTGGTCTCGGCGCACTTCCAACCGAACCCGAACCGACTCGTACGCTGTGAGAATGCAATCGACTTAACAAACCGACACAACCTACTTGCCGTACTGTATACGCGTTGCATAATGACGCTTTCGCATTTAATTGTGGGCGGGATCAGTTTGTAGTCTTTAGGCAGCTAGATCGGTAAAGTTAGCATCGACCACTGCACTTCCGCGTTACATTGAAATCGGGGAGGAGAGAGCGGGGGGGGGGGGGGGGGGGGCATATGAATGAATGTGGATGAGAGCCTTGATGTAAGTGGTTGCAGCTTCGGCTGTGGGGGTGCGGGAGACATGATCTAATAGACTTTTATGCGCCTGAGTTTCCTGAACACGGGGCGACCCATTCCTAATCGATCAGAACTAAATCGGCCGATTTACATCACGGCTCTCATCCACATTCATTAATTTGCTCCCCCGCTCTCTCCTCCCCGATTTCAATGTAACGCGGAGATTCAGGTGACAGTTTGCTCGCGCGTGCGTTTGTTTTGGTCCGCTCTTAACACAGCCGTGTGAACACAAACGAACTAAGGGACAAGTGCAACATTGTATCATTATAGTCCCTGTGTCTCCCTGAATCGGAACAAAGCAAACGAACTACAGGTGTGAAAACGCCCTTACATTTTGTCATTTTAGCTTTAGCTGACACTTTTATCCAAAGCGACTTACAAGTTCTGTACGACAACGACAAGTCATCAGGAAGGGCACAAATATATGCAGTGGCGTCGCGTGGGTAAAATAACTGGGGATGACATTTTTTTTTAATTACATTTTTTCTTTTCTTTTTATACATTTTTTATATTTTATATATATATATATATATATATATATATATATATATATATATATATATATATATATATATATATATATATATATATATATAAGCCAAATAATATTGTGACAAAATAAAAATGCACACTAAATAAAAATACACATTTCAAGTGTAAACATTGAAAATGCTATACTATTCCATGGGCTAGATTTAATAAGATTCTAGCTGAGTAAAGCTCTTCCCACACCTCCAGGGCGGCAAATGTGGAGAGGCTAGAGTACTTAGTTTGCTGACGGACCCGTTTTAAGGTGTGGGAAGGGCTTTAGTCAGCTCGAATCTTATTGGCTAGTATTGGTTTTGGACTCCACATACATGAATCACATGGTGGAAGCTGGAGAAAGACACCTCCCCTCTGCCTCCTCTCCTCTGCTGCAGTGAGCACAGTGACTGCATCAGTGAGTGCACAGTGTCTCAGTGTGTTAGAGAGAGTGAGAAGGAGAAGAGGGAGAGAAAAAATAAAACAAAATTATAACACAGATGAAAAATAATGATTTTTTATTATTATTGTAAACTATATAATTTTTTTTTTATATTAATTCATATTTTAATAATGGGGAAGCCTGGCTTCCGTTGGCTTCCAGGAGGATTCGCCACAATGTTCATCAAAGTGTTGAGTGCTACAGTGTAGGTTAGTATATTAGGACAATAAGTGCATGACAATAAGTTTAGTTAGGGTTAGATTTTTATTATTATTATTATTTTTTCATTTCAGATAATGGTTGAAGAAGTGCGTCGACAGCAAAAGATTGGACGGGTTTCGGCTGTCCTAACTGTGGTGGGCAGTTCGTTCCACCATTGTGGGGCAAGGACTAGGCGGCTTCTCGTTGATGACCCTCCCGGAGCTCGGATAGGAGTGGGTCTGAGACGGCCAGAAGATGCAGAGCGTAGGGGTCTTGAGGGTGTGTAGTTAGAGACCATTGACCGTAGGTAGGGGGGAGCGGTTCCCTTTGCCGCACGGTCGAGGTCGAGGGCCTTGAAGCGGATTCATGCGGCAATGGGGAACCAGTGCAGGTCCCTAAGAAGTGGGGTGACATGGGCTGACTTCGGTAGGTTTGAGATCAGGCGGGCCGCTGCATTCTGAATGAGTTGAAGAGGCTTGGTGGCAGTGGCCGGAAGGTCAGCAAGCAGTGCGTTGCAGTAGTTGAGGCGGGAGATGACTGTTGATTAGACGAGGAGTTGGGTGGCTTCTTTTGTCAGGAATGTGCGGATCCTGCCTGAAATAAGCATATTTTATGAAAATAACAAATTTTGTATTACATGTGGAAAACTGCATGGTTTTGCCCAAACTTATATGGAATAACCATAAAATGAGCATGTATGTAGTAAGGGGGAAACTGTTGGGAACGATGTCTGTGATTGGAGTGGAGTGAGAGGCGGAGTCACGGAGTTGGAGAGAAGAAGTGGGGACATAATGGGTTGGAGAGTGATAGGCAACCTTCGGAACGAAGAAGCCACCTAATGATGATGATCTTCATTCAGATATCTTGAGGTCAGAGGTCAAAGAACCCCTTTGAAAATGGCCATGCCGTTAAAATGTAATCTAACTTCAGAACATTATTTAGCCCACTTGCTGACAAGCTACAAGCCTGATGCCAATGGATTCATCTAGTTGTATGCAATGCCTAAGCTAGCACAATCTTCATGCTAGCTTAAAACATGAGCATGCAACATGAGTGCCCATCAACTGGCGGGTCCGTCGGGATTATAGGGCAAAAATACAAATAATAGAAAAGATACCAAGGACATGCTCTCAGTGTTCTCAATGGTAGCGACACCCCTGTGCATGTGTCCTACAAAACGTCCCATAAAACGTCAAAACACCCACGTACTGTATGAGTGAGTGAGTGACCACAATTTGTCATGTGTTGTGCAGCCCATGGTGGCAGTCCTGCGCACCACGAGAAAAAGATTGTGTTAAACAAATCTTTACATCTTTAAATAAAAGTACAACAACAAAACGTAATATTCTACCTCGATCAGCGTCGACTAAACCACAGTCCACCGAAAACACTGACCACTATCAAACGGACCCCCTGCCTGTGCTCTCTGAGCGATTACCCCTGCGCCGGTGATAGTGCTGCTGCAGCCCCTGCAGCTAAGAGACGGCTCATGTTTCTTCAACCGAGCTTTTAGACATCATTAAGGAATCGCCCGTATCGATCCCTCAACCACTGGGGAGCAACAGATGGACGCAGCCTTAGGGGGGAGAGAGAGCGAGAGACCATCAGCAGCCTGGGTGAGGGTGGAGGAGCGAGGGTGGGGCCTGGGCTTGTATAGGCTCACCACAGTGACTCTAATATAGTGTAGATGGTGAGTGATGAGGACACTCTGGCTGGTCAATACGTGCTGGTGGTGATGATACTACTCAGCTCATTGACATAGTGGAGATTGGATGACTGCCTGGAACTGGCCAAGGGAGCTGGAAATTCACGGCATTGTTCACAGTCGAACACTGATTCACAACATTCACCATAGAATTATACAATCTTGAGCAGTGTTTGATTTAGGGGTGAGCTATAAGCTTAATACACATTTATAGAAGTTGGGTGAAGGAGAACCGTGTCAATTGTCTGTAGTGGGAATCGAACCAGCAACCTTTTTCAGTTAGACATCCTCTCTGCCTCTAGGCCCTGCCAACCAGGTTAGATTAAATTAGATTCGATTAGATGTCTATTTGATCATGCCATTTTTATGTATATTCTATTACTTTTTTTTTTGTATGTCTATTTTTATTATTATTAGTATTATTGCACAATCGAAGCAGGCATGGCCACCCGTATTTCACTGTATGCCCTGGTATGTATGTACAGTATGTGACAAATAAAACTCTTGAATCTTGATTCAAATGTATTGTCATTATACAGCACAAGTACAGTACAACGAAAAACTAATTTGGCATTCAACCAGAGTGCAAATGTAACAATAGTGTGCAACAGCAATATACAATGTACAGGTTGTTAAACTGGGTACAAAATATACAAATTAGTACTACTCTGTGTACAAATTAGGAGCATTTGCAGTGTGACTAACTGGATTTGCATGTTGTCAAGTTATTCTCACAAAACCCACAATATAATAATTGGACCTAATATTCCATCCCCTTTGCATAAAATATCCACCGTTTCAAAACAGTGACAGTTTACCAAATGATTGCTGAGGTGATAGAAAACTCGATAGAAATAGAAAGGTTTTTCGTTCTCTCAGATCAGGCAATGGGCTTAGGGCCCCACCGTCCTCAATAGGGCCCCCAACCAGTCAGAAAGAGTTTGCTGTAAATCTCAGTATGACTGCTGAATTAGTAGTGGAATTATTTAATCAAGGCCCTCTTAGTTATTTAATTGGTCGTAGGAAGGCCAGTGGGCCAATCACGGGGCCCCTCAAAACATCAATCATCATGTCAAAGTAACACAACCAAACTGAACTATTATGTACTTGTTTATGTACTTACTATACTACTATCAACTACTGTATGCTCCTATGTCTACACTACTATACTATCTACTATGTACTATGCCTATACTACTAGGCTATATATAATATGTACTATGCTACTATGTCTATACTACTATCTACTATGTACTATGCTACTATGCCTATACTACTACTTGCTATATGTCTAATATACTACAATGCACTCAGAGTATAGCACTCAAGCGTGTCACTGCTTGACGAACAATACCACTTACCCTTAGCCGCCAGAGGTGTAGCCCTCTTGCTGACTTGGTGTACACAATTTAGAATAGAATAGAAATACTTTATTTATCCCGAGGGAAATTCGGCATTTGTAAGTTGCTTTGGATAAAAGCGTCAGCTAAATGACGTAAAATGTAAACATTTCTAAACAGCAGAACACCTCTGGTGCAGAGATCTGATTTAAGGTAAAATCAGAAGGGCCCCCAAATAATAGTTTTTGCCTAGGGCCCCCAAATATCTGTGGATGGCTCTGCCTGTAGCCTTTTGAAACAAATCCATTCACACTGTACAGTTCTGTACAGAATCCAAAGTGAAGGACACACGCCGGCTTCGGCACATCCTTCGGAAGAAATTGTCCTTCAAGTGGAATACGAAATAGATGTACACTCACAATGAATCACAATCTCACTCAATTCTCAATATCTGTGTGCTCTTGCAGAGACAACCCATGGGCTCTGTCCTCTGTATCCATGGTGATCTGCCACAGGTGCAGGAGAAAGGAGGAGACGCAGAGAAGTGGCATATCAGACCTTGCTCTACAGTGAACACAGAAATGCAGCCATTCATTCATTACATTTTTACTGTTTATTTGCAATACAAATGTAAATGATAACAATCACAAAAGAAAACAGATTCAGAGTTTTATTTGCCACATGGAAACAAGACAATCATAGAGTTTTTTCATACAAAATCATAAATACCATACCATGGGCAAAAGGAGCACAAAGAAGAATAATTCAACACTCAAACGACAAAGAACAACATGACAAAATAACATTGAATGGAGGTGTATGACTACCAGTATGTTCTGAGATGCTCAAATGGTACAATTAAATTACATTAGATTAGATTCAAATGTATTGTCATTATACAAGTACTCAACTAACCGCCTAACCGATGGCCGCAACTAACCATACCAGCAGCCATCAGGCTCCACAACAGTGGGCATGCAGGGACTGCTGCCAGACATCCAACTACAACTACTAGGAACCTAAAAAGGACAATAACACTACCTTATGCATACTGCACCTTATGTGATACTGTGAATACTGTATATTTCAGTTTTAGTTAGTTAATTATATTGACTTGTTATATTGTTTACACTGCTTGTTTTTACTACCTGTACTTCCCCTCCCCTCCCCGCCCCCATGCAGCTATGATGCCTGAATTTCCCCAAGGGGATCAATAAAGGAATATCTTATCTTATCTTAAGTAGTACAAGGAAAACAACATTGCATCTAACCAAAGTGCAAATGTAACAGTAAAATGCAATAACAATACACAGTGATTAAATTGGAATATTGGAATATAAATTGGAGTACTACTGTACTGAGTACAGTAATAATGCTAATCTGATGTATGTACAGTGTTGCATTATTATTATGTATGCACAGTGATATAGGTATATATACAAATATATATTATATATACATATATAAGAGTAGGTAAGGGATATATATACAGGTATAGATATAGTATATACAGATATGTAAACAGGAATATTATGCAGGTATATTCAGACGGGTGTGAATAAATATATATTAATTTCCCTTTTTTCTTACTAAACTTCATTCAGGTGTATTATTGATACTCATTGATACTATGTTTGTTTCTGACTCAAAGTGTGTGTGTGAGAGAGAGAGAGAGATAGAGAGAGAGGCGGGGGTGAGAGAGATGAGGAAGGGGCAAGAGAGAAAGAGAGCTGGGAGAGTGTGTGAGAGAGGGGGGGGGGGGGGGGGCGGGGGGGGGCGGGGGGGGGGGGCGAGTCCTTTATTCATTGTTTTAAATTATTATTTTCTTTTAAGTTATTTTGTGCATCACTGTTTTGAATTTGATGCAAATTTGCAATGCATGAGGGTCATCCTTTTGTGTTAAATGGCTGCATAAAGCAAGCATTTGTTGACTCTCATGTTGATAAGAGTATTAAAACTTGAAAAATATCCGTTTAAGGTAGATTTAGAACAGATAAAAAAATATCGCGAGTTAACTATGGACAATCATGTGATTAATCAGATTAAATATTTTAATCGATTGACAGCCTTAATATATATATATGATATATATGGTATATAGTATACAGATACTACTATACAAATAGTGTTGCTTAAAATCGTACATGTTCATATACAACAACTTCAAAACGTTTTTGGGTTGAGCAATTATGGAAAATAAAAGAAAAAAGTGTCGGACCTTCCTAAAATGTTCTTGCACAAAAGAGAAACCCCTCGTACAGAAGAAAAACACCTCGTACAAAAAAGAAACCCCACCGTAGAAAGGAGAAACCCCTTGCACAAAGGAGAAACCCCATTGTACAAAGGAGAAACCCCTTGCACAAAGGAGAAACCCCTCGCACAAAGGAGAAACCCCTCGTACAAAGGAGAAACCCCTCGTACAAAGGATAAACCCCATTGTACAAAGGAGAAATCCCTCGTACAAAGGATAAACCCCATTGTACAAAGGAGAAACCCCTCGTACAAAAGAGAAACCTCTCATACAAAAGAGAAACCCCTCGTACAAAAGAGAAACCCCTCATACGAAAAAGAAACCCCTCGTACAAAATAGAAACCCCTCGTACAAAAGAGAAACCCCTCATATAAAAGAGAAACCCCATCGTACAAAGGAGAAACGCCATCGTACAAAAGAGAAACCCCTCGTACAAAAGAGAAACTCCTCGTACAAAAGTGAAACCCCTCATACAAAAGAGAAACCCCTTGTACAAAAGAGAAACCCCATCGTACAAAAGAGAAACCCCTCATACAAACGAGAAACCCCTCATACAAAAGAGAAACCCCTCGTACAAAAGAGAAACCCCTCATACAAAAGAGAAACCACATCGTACAAAAGAGAAACCCCTCATACAAAAGAGAAACCCCTCGTACAAAATGGAAACCTCTCGTACAAAAGAGAAACCTCTCGTACAAAAGAGAAACCCCTCGTAGAAAAGAGAAACCCCTCGTACAAAAGAGAAACCTCTTGTACAAAAGAGAAACCCCTTGTACAAAAGAGAAACCTCTCGTACAAAAGAGAAACCCCTCATACAAAAGAGAAACCCCTCGTAGAAAAGAGAAACCCCTCGTACAAAAGAGAAACCTCTCGTACAAAAGAGAAACCCCTTGTACAAAAGAGAAACCCCTTGTACAAAAGAGAAACCCCTCGTACAAAAGAGAAACCCCTCATACAAAAGAGAAACCCCTCGTACAAAAGAGAAACCCCATCGTACAAAAGAGAAACCCCTCGTACAAAAGAGAAACCCCTCATACAAAAGAGAAACCCCATCGTACAAAAGAGAAACCCCTCATACAAAAGAGAAACCCCAGTTCCAGAGAACTTTCACTCCGTCATGCTGCCCTCCACCCGATCCATTTGTCAATGGCAGTATTTCATTAGGCCATGCATTCAATTAATTTGCCTGCCCCTCCTGCCCATCATTCTTTGTAAACCTCAATCTAATGCGAAGCCACTGTATCATGTCACACTGTCTACCCGACCCCCAACCCCCCCCCCCCCCCCCTCATACACACACCAACCCCAGAGAGGAGGATGACGTCTGACAGGTGGTGGATGATTTGTGGGGGAGCATGCTGCCTGACTCGTTTACACACACACACACACACACACACACACACCCCAAATGAAAATGAATACGACAGCAGGGACGGGACAAGGCAGACAGTCGATTGGGAACGGGGGGAATGGGGGGGGGGGGGGGGGGGGGGGGGGGGGGGGCGTCCCGCGCCAAGACAGACAGACTAGCTCTTAGCACCGAGGTGAAGGGCCTGTCTGTGAGTGCCTGGGGTGGGAGGGGTAGGCTCTAAAGAAATTGGGATTGGGGGGGGGGGGTTATGCTTTCAGGGCCTGGCTGTCCAAAGTCAAACTCACAAGAAGGACAGTGTGTGTGTGTGTGTGTGTGTGTGTGTGTGTGTGTGTGTGTGTGTGTGTGTGTGTGTGTGTGTGTGTGTGTGTGTGCTGTTATTGGTTCAGTATCAGGGGGCCCTGAACGGCATGACCAGTATGTTGAACTCCAACCTCCCGCAGCAAAGCAAACTGCTTCTTTTATGCAACAGTGGAGTCTGTTCTCCTGTATGGCAGTGAATGCTGGACCCTGAAGCCCACCCTGCAGAGGTCCCTAGATGTGTGCTACACCAGAATACTGTAGTACTCAACATCAACAAGGATGAGCATGTCACCAATGCAATCTTGTATGGGGGGCCGGGGGGGGGGGAGAATGAGGAGAATGAGGCTGGCAGGTCTCTGCCAGAAACACCAAGAGCTGACAGCCAGCAAACTTGTGCTGTGGGAGCCAACACACGGGCAGCGATCATGAGGATGTCCTACATTAACATACGTGGACGTACTCAAGAAAGATGCGGGAGCAGGAAGTACCGGCGAGCTCGCCGGATGCATGGAGGATCGGGATGACTGGAAGCACCGATGCCCAGTAGTACTGTTATTGTTTCAGTATCTGCTGTTATTGGTTCAGTGTCGATCTGCTGTTATTGGTTCATTATCTGCTGTTATTGGTTCATTATCTGCTGTTATTGGTTCAGTGTCTGCTGTTATTGGTTCAGTATCTGCTGTTATTGGTTCATTATCTGCTGTTATTGGTTCATTATCTGCTGTTATTGGTTCAGTATCTGCTGTTATTGGTTCAGTGTCGATCTGCTGTTATTGGTTCATTATCTGCTGTTATTGGTTCATTATCTGCTGTTATTGGTTCAGTGTCTGCTGTTATTGGTTCAGTATCTGCTGTTATTGGTTCATTATCTGCTGTTATTGGTTCATTATCTGCTGTTATTGGTTCAGTGTCTGCTGTTATTGGTTCAGTGTCTGCTGTTATTGTTTTTTTTGTTTTGTATTTTACCTTTTCACCTGCTACTGTTATTTTCATTTAAGTATTTAATATGTGTGTAATACATGTGCTTGTGTGGCCAATCAGATGTGGCCAATCAAGCTTGACATACTTGTATTTATGGGGACATTAATAAATAATGAAAATGTGTGTGTGTGTGTGTGTGTGTGTGTGTGTGTGTGTGTGTGTGTGTGTGTGTGTGTGTGTGTGTGTGTGTGTGTGTGTGTGTGTGTGTGTGTGTGTGTGTGTGTGTGTGTGTGTGTGTGTGTGTGTGTGTGTGTGTGTGTGTGTGTGTGTGTGTTTGTACTTGTGTAGCCACCTGAATATGTCTGGCTATTATTCAGGGTGTCTAACGTTAATCTTTTGCATTCCCTGTGTTCACGAGGACGTTGTAACCAGTTGACCGCTCTTGATCATCCCTACCCCAACATTGACTACACGTGCCGGCAGGGGTGGTGGTCGCTGGGCAGGAAGGACATCAGGCGAAGAAGAATGGGTTCAACGTCAAGTGCAGCAGGGAGGGACTTCCTCTTCGGCGGAACAGGAGCACCACCGAGTCAGCACGCGAGGAACAACTCAGTTACCAAACGGGTTATCCTAGAAGAATATGCGGTAGTTTAGCGTTTGATTAATGCGCCAGATAAACTCAGTTACACAACGGGTTATCCTAGAAATATCTGCGGTAGCTTAGCGTTTGGTTCATGTGCCAGAGACACTGTGAATGAATCAACAGCCGAGCATCGCCGAAGACCAGGTGGTAGACATTGGCCACCTTGCGTTAGCTGTGTATAGGCGTCATAGCAGGAGGGTTCAACACGACCCACAGTTTAGCTGTGTTTAGGCGAGTACCACAGTTTAGCACCCGTGCCGGCTAGGGATGGGTACCTTTCACATTTGAACCGATACGGTATCGGTACCGGTACCTGTGAATCGATAACTACAATTTCGACCGTTTTCGGTTTGCCATTGCTCCGACTGCTTTGTTGTTGAATCAAGTCAAATCCTAGGTAAGCATATATTGTGCGTGTGAACGTTGACATAAAAAAAAAAAAGAAAAAAAAAGAAAAAAAAGAAAAAAAAATCGGTTTCTCACTTGAATCGATACTCGGTAGTACTGACGTGTTTCGGTTCGGTACCTCAAAAGTACCGAATTCGGTACCCATCCCTAGTGTCGGCTCCCCTCTTCAGCCCAGCAGAGGATGCCACTACACTGCACGCTTCTCCAGCCCCTCCAAGCCGTTGCCCAGCAGCACCTGCCCCAGCGTTTACCTCGCTCCGCCGGCTGTTATCGCAGGATCTCCGTCGGCCATCTTAGCACCCGGACTAGTGGTGCTGAGGTTGGGCCCGCCATCTTGGATAAGTACCAGCGGCGCTCTGAGTGTTGAAACGTGTTCGGTAGACAGTCCACTGTGTGGCGCAGGCTCTGTAAGAGTGAAGATAAACAGTGCTTTGAACGAACGCTGGAGAGCAGTGTATAGGGGCGCCCCAACCATTTCAAGCCGGCTTTAGATAGGACTTTATTTTCTAAATGTGGGCCCACTGTTAATTTCTTTTGAGTGTAATAATAATGTGTGGTTCTTTATAAAATTCCCATTGAACTCCTTTACTCCTTACCTGGTTCTCCCCTACCGCGAAGCGGAGCAATAGATAACCCTTAAAGGGAAGAGGTTCTTACTGTGTCTGTAATATAGAGAGAGCACAAGGTGCTCATTGTGGGAATAGCTTTTCTAATTGAGTGATATACTTGTAAATGGAACCAGGCTATATAAAGGAGACATAAATGGGATCACTGTGTGCGTGTCCTTAATGTGCATTTCATCTAACCCTTTTCTCTCCGGGTAATGCTCATTATTATTTAACCCTTTCCCCACCCCTGCCTATAGTTCATTGTTAAAGGTCTCTACGGGTCATTAAGGAAGGGTACTGCTTTGGGGAGCGAATACATCATCCATCTTACTGCCATCAGGTGTGGGAGGGCTCAGGAAGTATTGGGGGAAGTGGGGGTATGTGGGGAGCTACATATCATAATTTGAGGTCACACAACGGAACAGTTCACATAACATAATTCTGTATAAAAGAAAAGTATAGCCTACAAAAAAAAAAAAAAACATCCCATAGGCTACATAGTAGAGGATGCAGTCAGGAGCTGCTTTCTATTGTAGTAGGCCTATTATTTTATACGAGCACGTCTCCTGGCATTCTTCTGCGCAAAGTCCTGTAGAACACTTTAAATATAGACTGAGCGCGCGTCGGCTCTCAATACTAGAAACGTTAATAATAATAATAATAATAGCTTCATTTTATATAGCGCCTTTCAAAAGACCCAAGGTCGCTTTACATAGGGGGGGAAATAACAAAAGTAACAAACATAGTGGACAGACACAACATAATTTTGTGCTGGCTGTTCGGTGACAGACCGTCCACCAACCGTGGAGAATAGGAATAAATAATAAAAGAACGCAAATTATTTCGCTCTCATTTGGCAGCATGTGTCGTTTATGATACGAGGAAACATAATCTGACCATTGACGCACAAATAGCATCTGATAGTTTTACAGAGAGTTGGGGTTTTGGACCGAGGTCCTAACCAGAATAACTACACTAACACTGGCCTCTCGCAACTCTGCTTTCCGGAGTCAGTGAGAGAAAATAGGTGATATAGATAATGGTAATTTCTTATCTACCATAGAACTTATGGCGCATTATGCGCACAATTTAAACCATATACTAAAAAATTTACGGATTCGATTCCAGTTCCAATGTAACCTGTAGGCTACTCGTACTGGTTATGGCGAATAAAACGGTCTATTCTTCTAACCTGTCTGGGCGGCTGTAGCGTGGCTGGGGGCCTGGCTGGGCTGTCTGTCTCCCTGGAGTCGGAGCTGACCGGGGGGTTGCTAGCGGTGGCGGGTGGGGAGCTTACTGCCGATGCATCTGCAGTAACGTTAGAGTCGGTCTACCTTTGCTGCCTGCTGGAACAATGATGTTCTTTTTCATAGCTTTGCCGTCTCCTGTTCGGCTTTCGCTCTCATCTTGTTTTTCTGAGCACCGCTTGGGTATTTGTGCTTAATTTTTACCGGCGCTTCCCGCTGTGTTTTGAACGCTGCCCAGCCTGCCAATGAACATTAGTTATCAGCCGGCTAGCCCTATCGCAGGCGAGCAAATAAACAACATAGCAGGGAGGGGGTGGGGGGGGGGGCCCGCCCTCTGCGCCCTGTTCCCGCGATACGAAATCTAAGAGGATAGCCTACAGTGGGGGCGGGGCCTCCTAAGCTCCAGGGCTCCCCTACGCCACTGGATAGAGAGCATTCTGGGTAAGAGCTCACACTGAAACGATCTGGATGGATAGAGAGCATTCTGGGTAAGAGCTCACACTGAAACGATCTGGATGGATAGAGAGCATTCTGGCATTCTACAGTAACTACTGTTACTAGTCACGCTACTGGCCAGTATGACTATTACCATATAGTGTCTTTATACCTGTACATACTAATACTACAACTCTGTACATACATCTGATTAGCACTATTACTCAGTAGTATTAATCTATATATTTTAAAGCCAGTTTAATCACCTGTACATTGTATATTACTATTGCACTTTACTGTTACATTTGCACTCTGGTTGGATGCCAAACGTATTTCCGTTGTATTGTACTTGTGCCGTATAATGACATTGACATTTGAATCTAATCTAATCTAATTTTGATCAGTCGCAAATTGCTTTTGCGTTGCCTATGTGGATCCTGTGTGCACACGGTCCTGTGGTTGCACGCTCTTGTATGCAAATGCAGGTGTACGAGAACGTGCATTTAATTTAAGATCATAATCACTCATCTGCGGGAGTCTTTCATTAATAAATAAATAAAAATCTAATGAACGGTCATTCATTAAGATATCTCGAGGTGAGAGGTCAAGAGGCCTTTTCCCCGGTGAGGTACAGTATAATGACATATCTAGTTTCGTATGACATCACTACCCCCCGCTGGAGCCCCTGTAAGACAGAGGACCACCTGGACCCACTGAAGGGTCCGTCCGCTTTCACAGATACATTCACCAGTTGGTCAGACCTCCACTCAAGATATTTATCCCTGAAGATTTTGAACACTTTTTCTTTACCATAATGTGGTAAATATGGAACCATATTAATAATATAGTATAATAATATAATATGGAATATGGTAAAGTTATTCTGGGCTACCCTTTTGTTTATGTCTTGATTGAGGATTGGGCCTTTACACACACAAAAAAAAAAAACACACACACACGCAAACGCACACACAAACGCACACACAAACGCACACACATACACACACTAATGCACAACACAAGAGGCTCACCGCTCTGTTACAGACTAGCCTTCATATTACAATTCTGCACAACATATAAAATAAATGTGAAATAATAGATGGTACCTGTCCCTGTCACGCGGCAGTGGGCTACAGCACTTCCTGGGGCGGTCCCTCTTATTTATCCAACAGTCAGAATGACCAAAAGACCTGTGGAACCTGGTCCTGGTGATCTTTTGTCGTAAAAATAGTAAACGTTCATTGTAAAAAACAACATAAGTGTAGCTACCGTAAGTCAATGGGGTCAAGCTCCTCTCTGTACAGTAAGCTGACTGAGGCTCACTTAAAACTGAAACTTACTCCACAGAGCACACAAAGTAGATTTCAGTTACAGAAACTTCAGTCAGCTTGTACAGACAGGAGCGCGACCCCATTGACATTGGTTTGTGGCTAACTATCCAGAGCTAGTATGAGGAACAGCATGGATTGTGCTGAGAAAGGACTCTACTGATCAACATCATCGTTGGTAAGTCAGAAATATAGGGCTAGGGTTCCAAAATCATAACTATCCCTTTAACCTATATGCTGTGTGTGTTTAGTTTAGGAGCACGTTTTTTTGTTTCATTTCAACACAGGTTGGGCAAACAGGAAAAGAGACCAAATGGATTAATTCGATAGCCTCTCACCGCGAATCCTCGTGTTATTCGATGCCGCCTCATTTAATTCCGTCGCCCGTGACTTGATTAAAACCTGGCGCAGACCGAAAGCATTTCATCAAGAGTAGCAAAGGCTCACAGAGAATTAAGTCTACCTCTTTTGTTTGGTACAGTACATATTTTACACAGTTGAAAACAGGGGCGTAGAAGTGGAGAGTCTAGACTAAAAGGATTGTTATGAAAAGGTTATTTTAAAAGATAAATGTAACAATGAGAAATTAGGTTCACACATCCTATTATGATCAAAATTACATACACTGTGTCCACAAAAGCCATAAATGGAATCTGGCCTGTTTCGGTCTGTGCCTGTTATGGCCCCTTTATGACAGTTAATGTAAAGGGTCTATGATATATGTACCAGCAAAGTGCTCGTACTGAGATTCTACTAATGTGGAATAGTTGAGACATCAGGTACATACATCAACTGAGGTTACGTATCACGATTTACATGTTTTGAATATGTATCCATGTAATATGACTCTCTTTGTCTCTGAGAGATATAAGGATGAATGTATATTTCTCTCTCTCTTTTCTTCGCTCCTCTTCCACCCTTCTCTCATCTCCTTTATCTAATTTTCTATCACTCTGTATCATTTTTATTCTACTAACTGTATGGATCCATATTGTAATAAACAATCCTATTGAACTATAGAAATGGTCTCCTAATCTTTCTGATATTAATGTCAACATCAGTATTCAAATGTCTATTTCCTCGGACCACAATCTTGATTTCCATCAAACATCATTACACGGCTGTACAGGCTATTGAGGCTTAAAGGAACAGAGCAACTTTTTGGTAAATTTGCTAATTTGCCATCTACCCCGGAGTTAGACAAGCAGATACATACCCTTTTCTTCTCTGTGCATGAAGTAGGAGTAGGAAGACAAAATACAACTCCAAAACGTTCCTGTAAACAAGTTGTATATATATTTTAGTATTTCTTGTATTTATCACGTGGAGAAATACACATTTTAAATGAGACATTTTCGTCTTCTAAACAGACATACTCTGACATTTCTTTTGCCGAACCACTGCTGCCTGGGTGCAGTGATTTCACGCATCACCTGAAAAATGTGCTAATTATCTGATGATATCCACTTCACTCAATGAAAGTGCGTTTCCTGGTAAACAGAGCTTTTCAGGTGATGCGTGAAATCACTGCGCCCAGGCAGCAGTGGTTCGGCTAAAAATAGTTCAGAGTATGAAAATGTCGAATACATTTTTTTTTCTCCATGTGGTAAATATACAGGTCACAACATGTTTACAGGAAGGTTTTGGAGTTGTATTTGGAGTGTATTTCGTGACTGTGGACTGGACTAACCTACTTCCAGTGAATGACGCTAAGCTAGGCTAATGGTGTGGGTCTTCCTACTCCTACTGCATGCACAGAGAAGAAAAAGGTATGTATCTGCTTTTCTAACTCCGGGGTAGATGGCAAAGAAGTGAATTTCCCAAAAGGTTGGCGCCTTCCTTTAAGCAAAATTGTCGTCTTATGACAGATTTTAAACACAGGGTAATTCATGAAGATGTGTCAATAACAGTGCACCCTTATCTCCTCTATGGATGTGGTTGTATAATCGTTAAGTTAAATCATTTGTTAGATCACATGTGTAAAACCCAAGGCCTGTGGGCCAAATCTGGCCCGCTGCCTCACCTAGACGCAATTCAACTGGCCTGTGATATAAACCAAGCGCACCTCGTTCTCACTGTCCGGCAATACATACGTCTTGGCGTTTCAAGCAAAATAATTAAACCCTAGTGACCTTACGAAAACACACCTTTTTAGGTATTATTTTGGCCCCCTTGGTAATTGTATTTGAATGACACCCCTGTGTTAGATTGTCTGGAGATGTGTGTATGAGTCATGGATGGGGAGTGGAGGGGGCCCGGAAGTACGTCATGTGCACAGGACCCAGAATCTCTTGTTACGCCCCTGATCGAGAGAGGATAAAACAAGAGCATTTTTTTTTTTCTTTTTCAAAACCTTTTAAAGCTTCAATGTGTAAAACAAATTTGACTCACAAATGTTGGTTTGAATCTTGCTCCAAAGTATTATAACATGGACAGAGTCTACTGTGAGTGAGTTACATGATCAGAGATATTCTATTCTAAAGTTTCACAGAGAGGCTTCTAACCAATCAGAGAAGCTCAAAGGGGATTTTGGTGGAATAGGTATGACACATTAGTCTATACCTGGTCCTCATTGCCAGATTGTGTTGAATGAGATAGATTCAACCACTAAAAAGACTGACTTAATTTTATATCTGTTCTTTATCCTTCTATCAAGTGTATATTGATTTTGTGCTGGTAAAATACTGATTTGTGTGTGTGTGTGTGTGTGTGTGTGTGTGTGTGTGTGTGTGTGTGTGTGTGTGTGCACGTATATTGACCATGACACTATAACTCGATTTGTATATATGATCTATGGACGAATGTATGTCTACAGGGGTGGACTGGACGGTCACGGTATAAACGGTATACAGTATGAATTTGCACTACGGTATGGATTTTCACTATACCTTGTGACCGGTAGACAGAGCAGCTAGTCACAGCAGTAGCAATGACGTTAACGTTACTTGACGATTCACTTGACGTTTGCAGTGGTCGTTGCATAGTGTTTAATTATACTGAGTTTTTCTCCACTTGTTCACAAATCTTGCCATATAGTTTTGGCATTTCAATTTGGCTAAGGAGGCTGAGAGGAGACTTGATTTAGCGCAGCAACAGGGCTAATGTTAGCCACTAAGCTAACTCACGTTAGCCACTAAGCTAACATTCTAACGTCACTCTGCGGCACAGTTTCATTATTGAGGAAAGGGGGGGGGTTATATTGACGAGGCTTGAAAACAGAGGTTCAAAGATAACTTCACATTTATTTGGTTACTCGTTTCTTTATATAGCTTTATCCATCGGGGCTGCTCCCGTTTCTGTGTGTTGACAAATCCTGGTGTGACATCATCACCTACGCCATCTTAGGAAGCTCAAACCTCAAACTCAAACCTATTACATCACACTCTCTCCTCTCTCTACGTTGTCAAACATGTACACTAAAGTTAAGTTGTGTTGGAGTTGTATTGTGTTTGAAGGAAAGAAACCTCCTGTCCTGCTGTAGTTTTTATTTTCACTTTGTGCCGCTTGATTTGATTGTATTTAATGAAAACAGTGTTTTTCAGAGATGGAAGTAACTTGAGAAAAGGTTTTGCATTTTTCTATTGCAGTTTTGCACAATAAATGTTCTTAAAATACCTCTGTACTATGTGAAATATGTCCTAGTAATACAAGAGTACAGTAATAGCTGCCAGTGTTTACCCCTTCAGAAGCATTATATAGAATTTTTTTATTTATTTTTTTTTATCTTTTCCCTCCTCCTTTTTCCTCAGTTTTTCTCCCATCCCAATGTTAGTTGTTATGCCAATTCCCAATCCCCTTCCTGGGCCCCGTTCCCCGTACCTGGTTCAACTAAGTCGATCAAGATGTCATTATCCAGATTCAGTTAACCCGATGTTTGAAGCCGGGATTTTCCTGTTCCTCGAAGGTGGATTCAGTCTCGTTAACTCGATTCAGACTTGAGACCCAGGCTAAATGCGCGCGGCCGCTTCAGTTGAAAAGCCAGCACGTATCGATGGCAGAGATCCTGATTCTCTAACGGCATTGATTGATTAATTGATTTAAAACTTTATTGACAGATTGCAATACGGCTCAATCGCCTCGCCGACAAGTTAAATGCGTTATCTATAGGCTAATTTTAAGTCCCTCATTACCTCAATCAATCAGATTATATTTCTTTAAACTTGCCTGCTGGATTGAATAATCAAATGAGATCTTGCTAGCGAAAATAATTAGTTAAACTGTTATACAGAATTACGATACGGCTCTCTTACCCATTGATTGATGTGTGGTCGATCTTTTACTTATCTCCACTGTGGTCTAACGGGGTTGTTCTTTTGACTTTCACGCAGACGACCGGGGTTCGAAACCCTAGTCTTTTCCTTCTTTTTGCAATATAGGAATAATTCAATTTGGTGCACGTTGAGAGCTATATAAAGAATGACATCCTCAATGCATGTAGATTTATAATATTTTAACTTAAAACCAGGCTACTTTGGCGTATAATCATTAATATTATATTCAAAAAAATTATATTGGAAACACGGGGTTTCGAACACCGGTCGCACCCTGGGTTGGCAGGCTTGAGCACTACCGCTGAGCCACTGTGCCAGATGGGATAAATTCATTGTTTATACATTAATGAACGAGAGACCCGTGTTTTAGAATATTCTTTATTTTGAATGAAGTTTTATTTCTTTATCCTCATTCATTAATGTGACGTCAACGGCTCATTCAATTTCTCAAATCCGTCAAACAGCGCATCTCATCAGACATCTTAATCCCAGTTACAATTAAAATAACCACATAAATGTGTACATCGCACAGAGCGAGCGCCACGGTATATATAACGTGCATTATTTAGGACAAAGTGAATTTAGTATCAGCATTTTGGGTCTATTTTACATTTCAAAAGCCCCCTCTGGAAGAATGGAGCACAAAAACGTAATTCAGAATGGTATAATGCAGATCGTAGACTGTGGGAATAATTTCAGGAAACGGGCTGTCACTTCTTTGCGGGGGGCGTGGGCGATGGTTGATCCGGCTAACTTGAACTTAAACCCTGCTTTCGACCAGGCTCAAACTTTTGGATCTGTTGTCATGGTGATCTGGACAATCCAGGTACGGGGAGCCGGAAAGTCCGGCTTAAGTCAGACTTCACCAAAAGTTATCCGGCTAACTCAGTTATCCAGGTACGGGGAACGGGGCTGGTCGCTGCGCACCTACCCCCTACAGTCGGTCTGGGAGAGTGGAGGCTATCACGTGCTTCCTCCGACACATGTGTAGCCAATCAACCGCTTCTTTTCACCTGGCAGCGCAGACTCTCACTGAGAGGGTGTAACGTGTGGAAGGATCACACTGCCCCCCCTTAGATCCTTTTCCTCGCTGAGCAGGCGCCCCGACCAAACTGTAGGAGTCGCTGTTTACAATGACCAGGACCCACCCACCAGCTTTCCCACCCTTAACACTGCCAATTGTGTTAGTATGAACGACCAGCCAAATTATATAGACATTTTAAGATAAATAAATATACCGTGTGGGACCATCACATCAGCACGGAGCCAGGATAAGAGGCCTGCACCCCTGTGGACCATCACATCATCACGGAGCCAGGATAAGAGGCCTGCACCCCTGTGAACCATCACATCATCACGGGAGCCAGGATAAGAGGCCTGCACCCCTGTGGACCATCACATCAGCACGGAGCCAGGATATGAGGCCTGCACCCCTGTGGACCATCACATCATCACGGAGCCAGGATAAGAGGCCTGCACCCCTGTGTGGACCATCACATCATCACAGAGCCAGGATAAGAGGCCTGCACCCCTGTGTGGACCATCACATCAGCACGGAGCCAGGATAAGAGGCCTGCATCCCTGTGTGGACCATCACATCATCACGGAGCCAGGATAAGAGGCCTGCACCCCTGCCACTCCTGGTCCCGAGTGTTGTTTTCACCTGCCTTGGTAGTAGGACTCTTCTCTGGACCTCTAGTTACCTGATACACAATTACTGTGTTACTCCTAGTGTTATCTGTGTGCTCGGTACTCTGCGTCGTATTGACCCTTGTTCTCCTGTGTGTAGGAGCTCACCCCTCCGGCCTGCACCCCCACCTATGGACCTCACCAGCCTGCACTATCCCGAGACCGCATGGACTCACATCACCCGCCTGTCTACTCTCACTCCAACAATTCACTACCTGCCTTCCTTGTCCTTCTCTGGGTTTTCACATTAAATACCCTAAACCGCCTCATTCTCCTGTGCCTTGTGTTCTCCTCTTGGGTTCTCCTGACACACCCCCCCCCCCCCCCCCCCCCCCCCCCCCACCCCCCCATAACAGTGGTCCTTTAAACAAAATATTTTTTTATTTTCAATTGAGGCTTTCTTTTCTGGGGGGGGGGGGGGGGGGTGGGGGGGGCGGGGTTGGGGGCAGGGAGCAGGGTGAATTTATTATGGTTTCGTCAGCATGTGTCGAGTCCCAGTGGGCTGACGGGTAATTGGCTTAGTGTATGTGCCTGCCACAGCCCTCCTGGGTGGATGTGTGTGTGGGGTGTGGGGTGTGGGGTGGAGGGGGGGGTGGTGATTGTTGAAACTGACACAGTGTGTTGACCTTCAACACACAGTAGAACTATGACACCTGGCTATCAATTTTAATAAAATAACAAGTGCTTTAGGGGCCGACTACAGTAACTGAGCTTGTTGCATTATGTCCATGGTGTTGGGCATGCGATTGGGGTTGGTGCTTTTTGCCTTGTAGGCCAGTAAGTGTAGGTGTGTGTGTGTGTGTGTGTGTGTGTGTGTGTGTGTGTGTGTGTGTGTGTGTGTGTGTGTG
>NC_140170.1:166875754-166890754 GCF_963971535.1 Notolepis coatsorum | reverse complement strand
TCTCAACAGAGCGTCTCTACAGAGCGTCTCTACAGAGCGTCTCTACAGAGCGGCTCTACAGAGCGTCTCAACAGAGCATCTCTACAGAGCGTCTCTACAGAGCGTCTCTACATCAACAGAGCGTCTCTACAGAGAGTCTCAACAGAGAGTCTCAACAGAGCGTCTCAACAGAGCGTCTCAACAGAGCGTCTCAACAGAGCGTCTCAACTGGCTTCCGCTCCGGCTCCCTGGTTCCACATCACAGCTCTCGTCACAAATTGGACGACGGCTACAATTTTGACTGTGGACAAATAATCCCAGCCTTGTAATTGGCTGCTTTCCTCTCCACCTCTTTCCCGAAGCTTGTGGCTGCGTAAATGAGAAACTACCAACCCGGCGCTCATGTAAACATCAAAAAGGCTGGATTCTCAGGTGTGAATTCCTCATGTTTTTTCTTGTGAAGGATCGTCTACAGTAGCTGTGTCGGTGACCTCCAGTCGGGGAGGGGGGGGGGGGGGGGGGGGGCGATACCCGAGAGAGATCCTTCTTCAGATTTCTTGAGTTGCTGTTGCTTATAGGATCATTGAATAATGCATGGTGAAGGTTTTGGGTGCAAGGTTTATTTATTTTGTGAGCATCGTGGTGCTACCGATCTACTCTCCAGGGCAGAAGTCCAAGAAAGAATCCTGAGCCGAAACTTTCCCGGAGCAAAGAAATCTTTGAAAATGTCCAAAATAATTTCACTGTGGGTCAGGACGTGTACCAAATCTGAAGGTATGCTGTCATGGATCCATGCAATGATGTGGATTTTTACAATACCGTTGTCCACGAATGATATACATTATATGTATATACAATATATAATTTGTGGATGACAAATATATATATATATATATATATATATGTATTGTAAAAATCCACATCATTGCATGGATCCATGACAATATACCTTCAGATTTGGTATACGTATATTATGTATGTTTGTATATATATATACAGTATATATACACATACTGTACATACATTACACAATATACAGTATTCCCTGCATTTGTTTAAGTTAATGTAAAATATTAACGTATTCAAATGACTCAGCACCTTGGTAATTGTATTACAAGATAAAGTAAACTATAAATATATCACATTGTAACCTGTACGGAAAAACTAAATACCGTCAAAACAAGAAGATATGGTGACATTTAATGACGGAAGGCGAGCGACGTCGCCTGGCGATGCGATCAGCTGTCGCTCAACAACAATCAGCGACTTCGGGTCATTGAGAAGCGCTATACAAATAAAATGAATTATTATTATTATTATTATTATTATTAACAATCGCTTAGCACCCCACACCAGACACGACCATTCAGGACTGTTTACTATCCAAATGCGCACTGGATAAAAGTATACTTTCACACTAATAAAGTCTATTGGCTGAGTGAACCTGGCATTCGTGTGACATCACGTCCTGAATCAACCAGGAAATAACTAATGCTAGTTGTTGTCGTCGTCGAAAATGTATCATACTCACAAAATGCATTCAGTGCTGGATCTAACTAAATGGATTTATGGAAAGTTCAAGGCCGGACCACAAAGCTTCTGGAAGGGTTAGCGCGACACGCTACGGCTCTTCCTATTCGTACAACGATGGTCTACCGGCAGCATAAAAAGTGAGAAACTCTTTTTTTTCACCAGTTAACCTGATTACGTGCTGATCATGATTGTCAATTGATGGGAGTATCAATAAATAGACAACTTCGTTAGTGTAGGCTATATTATACAGCACCTATAAATGAATAACTAACTTAGTTAATTCATAATTAACATAAATATCATGGTAATAATACGTAGGTTTTTGATCAATGATAAATTTATTTATATTACAAATGATACACCAGTAGAAGTCATGTTATTTCCTCATTGTCCTTGCTGTGTCGCTTGTATGCCAAAAAAAAATAGGATTGAGGTGATATTTAGCCAGGCGACAGAACTTGCTGCGCGATTGTCGCTCGAAAATCTCCTGTTGTGTGGGTTCTCTCATTCATAAAAATGGAAGTGATAACATTCTATCGTTCGCCTGGCTTAAAAAATCGGTCGCCTGGCAAAAATTGCCCGCCGTGTTCTTTAGACTTAAGACCACATCGCCCCACCCTGATTGTCCTGAAATCCACCCAATTGATGACATCTTCCTCCGCGGTGGCCTGATGTCATCCGCTTCTAGGGCTGACCCCTATTAGTCGATTAGTCGACTAATCGGTCGAAAGGAGCCGTAGTCGACTGGCCAACCTCTTAGTCGAACATATATAATTTTTTTTTTTTTTTTTTTTTTTATCATTCTTTCCAAAAGAAAAGAGGCCTAGACGCGTGGCTAACGCTAATGGCACACATACCAGATGCTAACTGCCTAAGATAACATGCAAAGAGGCACTGAAAGAGGATTTCACCCATCAAATGAACACACTAGACTAGACAAATATCAAGATGTGGACCAATTACATGCTTTTGCAGAGGACAAGAAGCCTTCAGTCGACTCCTTCAGACATTAAGCACCCCCCACAGCCCAAATGGAATGATACAAAATAAAAATAAAAATGTAATTTAAAAAGAAAATTAAAAATATTATATATATTTTTTTTGTCTACCAATAGTCGACTAATGGCACATTTTGGACAATCATAGTCGACCATCCAAATCCTTAGTCGGGGACAGCCTTATCCGCTTCCCAGGGATATTCCCCACCTGTCATCCCTCCGTTTCGTATGTCGCCTTTCCGTACCGTATATATCCCTCCTCTCGGTCTGTTGGACTTTCACTCTCACCCCCGCTGGGTTCTGATGTCTGCATCGCCACCCCTTTCTGCCACACGGAGAGACTCTCTCTGTTCTTCAAAGGGATCTCTCCTCTAACAAAGCCCGGGATTCTGATAGCCATAACAAAGCACTTACCAATGCCACCTCAATTACAGTATCTCAAGAGCTGCAGCCTCCTCTCTCATGCCCGTCTGTTAGACACGGAGCCGTGCACACACACACACACACACACACACACACACACACACACACACACACACACACACACACACACACACACACACATTCGTACATACAGTACGCACGCATACACACACACACACACACACACACACACACACACACACACACACACACACACACACACACACACACACACACACACACACACACACACACACACATACATGCATGCACGCACACACACATTGCGTCTGAGCTTCTTCGATTCCGGTGGAGATTCGGTACGGCCGTCAGGAATAGGTTTATCTCCCCGGCAATCGCTACTCTAGCTTGTCACTGTTGATTATGTCCGCCTGCCTATCGGTTCTTTCCGTCTGTCTGTCGGTTAATTAGTCAATCAGTAACGTAACGGTGCAGCGGTTTGCTAAGCTTTGCCTCCAATACAAATGAACTGCACCTCCTAACTGGTGCATTCATACACTTTTTATCCAGAGCGTGTTACAACTCACGCCCCTCACATTCACCCGCTCGCGGCGGAGGCGACCATGCGAGGTGCCAACCTGGAGCGGAGTGGCATCGGGTTTGTGTCGGAAAAAATAAATGCATTTGAAAAACAGCAATTTTGTCTCTTTCCAGAAATCACAACATGGTGACTCACGGTAATCCAAACCCACAGGCTGTGGACAGTTTCATTGGGGAACAATTTTCTACCGATGGTAAAACCATGGCGTGATTTCTGGAAACCATCGGTTCTGCTCCTCTTATTTTGAATAATGTATTTGATTTGTTCTCAAGCGAAAGCAGTTATTTATAGGATTTTCTTTTCTACTGCTTTGTCATTGCTGGATCTAAACATGATTATGCTGACTAGTGAAGGCTTTACCATTAATATTCCTTCATTGTGCTGGATTTCGGGTACCAATTGTAAACGATTGTAAAACCAATACAAATCACTTGGACTGTGGATGTGATATACCAAAAGAAAGTACTCAACCTCTACTGTCTTTAACTATCAATGAACACAATGCTCTAACTTATCATCTTTAGATAATAATGCACTCAACCTTGAGTGTCTTTAACTATAAATGAACACAACGCTCTAACTTACCATCATAAGTTTGAAAACATTGCTCTTCTGAAAACATCAAACAGACTTATACGGTTCTTCATCTGAGGTACTCAATTAAACATTAGTCTCATGTCTCACATTTCTCCCTTCTAGTTGAATCACCTCAGGCACAATGCGTGATGAAATATCTATGTCACACATAGCCTATGCTAACACAATCTTGACCTTGATATTGGACAAATGGAAACATACGCTCCGTACTCATTCACACACACACATGCACACACATGCTCACTTTGAAGTCTAGTTGGTAAGACTTGGCTACTTGATGTGTTTGTCAGGCACATGATTGGACATGCTGGTGCTCTAGTGCGACATCTAGTGGCTGAATGTTAGATTATATTCAAATTCATTGTCATCAGCACAACTACAGTACAACGAAAATAAGTTTGGCATCCAACCAGAGCGCAAATGTAACAATAAAGTGCAGTAGCAATTAGTGTTGTCACGATACTGGAATTTCGAACTTCGATACGATACCTTGAAAAGTATCGATATTCTATACCATTTTCGATACCACAGGGAAAATGGTTCAATCTTAAAATGTACACAAAAAAAAGATTTACATTTTTTAATTATTTATAAATGTAGCTTTTGTTGCTGGTTGATTCTCCTGAGCTTCTCTCTGGTACTATAAGAGAAGATAAATATAACACTTTTAAAACCTTTTGTTTATCTTTAGATCACACATTTAAAAATAACTGTTCATCTCACTTCAATCATTTTTATTGCAGAACATGGTATTTTCTCAAGCAGACAGATGTAAACACTGTAATCTGTGTTGCATGTACCTGACAAACTGAACTGTTTGTATTACAGTCATATTCCGACTTAACTGAATGCACATGTGTGTGTGTGGACTACTGTACTATTACAGGTATTGAAATGAACAATGCAACTTCCTTATAAAAAAAATCATTTTTTTAATGAATAATTAAATATCGATATTTCGGGAAATGAGTATTGAAACCGTTTTAAATATTCAGAATCTATATGTACCGATTTTTCGATATTTTCTACAACACTAGTAGCAATATACAATGTACAGGTGATTAAACTTGATATAAAATATATAAATGAGTACTTCTGAGTAATAGTGCTAATCAGATGTATGTACACAGTTGTAGTATTATTATGTACAGTGATACAGGTATAAAGACACTATGGTAGTAACTAGTAAGTCATACTGGCCAGCAGCGTAACTAGTGCCTAAGAGTAGGTAACGGATATGTACAGATATCGATATAGTATCTACTAGGGATGGGTATCGTTAGGATTTTATCGATACTACTACTCTTATCGATACTGCTTAACAGTTCGGTACTTTATCGATACTCTTATCGGCTCTTTTAGATTATTATTATTTAAAAAAAAATTATACATTTATTATTTGAACGGCTTAAGGCTATATCTGTACTTGATGTTTGTTTGTTGTGTTGCATATTTGAAATACACTTCAATCAAATCAAACCCCCCCTCTTAAAAACAAAAACCTGTGTTTAACCTAGCCATCTATAAAACGTCATGCTAAAACTGTGAAACAAATGTCCTACTCCCCTAAAGAAATAAATACATAGCAAACATAAGTCACTCAGTTATCCAATAGTGCTGCTGCTTTTTATTTAGTTAAAATCTTTTAGTTAATAAGACTAAAAGACTACAATATGACTACAACGATTTCATGATGGCTTCCTGTCCTCGCATTTCCGTTTCCGGTTTTCCGGTTTAACGTTACATTTTCAACAACAGATTGCTGCTAATTAAACACTTCATGGAAACGGAGTAACGTTAACGTTATGTCGAGTTCATACGTGTAGTGTAGTATGAACTCGACATAACGTTAACATTACTCTGTGTCCACTGTTGCTGCCACCGTTGCGTCGCAGATGGATGGTACACTCTGTTAGCTCTGTAGCTAATCCGCTCCTAGACTACCGATAGCAGTACCAATAACGTCGGAGCTTATCAATACTCAGTTTTTTTCTAATTTATTACCGGTTCCCGTTTAGAACCGGGTTTCGGGGGGCATCCCTAGTATCTACAGATATGTAAAAAGGATAATAGCAGGTATGTACAGACAGATGTGGATATATATAGTAGAAGAAGAAGATATGCTGGTGAGCCTTCTTGACCAGTGACAAGGTGTTGACGTTCCAAGAGGGGTCCTCAGAGATGAAGCTGGAGACACGCTGGACCTCCGTCTTGTTGATATGGACAGGGACCAGCTGTGGTCTTCCTGAAGTCCACGACGAGCTCCTTGGTTTTCTTGGCGTTAAGGGCCAGGTTGTTGTCAGTGCACCATCCGACACCAGTGTTCAGGGTGGAGATGGAGAGATAGTGGAGCAGAGGGCTCAGCATGCAGCCTTGTGGGATGCCGGTGTTCAGGGTGAAGAGGTAGTAGAGCAGGGGGCTCAGCACACAGCCTTGTGGGACGCCAGTGTTCATGGTGAAGAGGTAGTAGAGCAGGGGGCTCAGCACGCAGTCTTGTGGGACGCCAGTGTTCAGAGTGAAGATGGAGTAGAGCAGGGGGCTCAGCACGCAGCCTTGTGGGACGCTGGTGTTCAGGGTGAAGAGGTAGTAGAGCAGGGGGCTCAGCACGCAGCCCTGTGGGACGCCAGTGTTCAGGGTGAAGAGGTAGTAGAACAGGGGGCTCAGCACGCAGCCCTGTGGGACGCCAGTGTTCAGGGTGAAGAGGTAGTAGAGCAGGGGGCTCAGCACGCAGCCTTGTGGGACGCCAGTGTTCAGGGTGGAGATGGAGTAGAGCAGGGGGCTCAGCACGCAGCCCTGTGGGACGCCAGTGTTCAGGGTGGAGATGGAGTAGAGCAGGGGGCTCAGCACGCAGCCCTGTGGGACGCCAGTGTTCAGGGTGGAGATGGAGTAGAGCAGGGGGCTCAGCACGCAGCCCTGTGGGACGCCAGTGTTCAGGGTGAAGAGGTAGTAGAGCAGGGGGCTCAGCACGCAGCCTTGTGGGATGCCGGTGTTCAGGGTGAAGAGGTAGTAGAGCAGGGGGCTCAGCACGCAGCCTTGTGGGACGCTGGTGTGTTCAGGGTGAAGATAGAGTAGAGCAGGGGGCTCAGCACACGACCCTGTGGGACGCTGGTGTGTTCAGGGTGGAGGAGGTGAGATTGTATATCCTAACAAACTGGGGTCTGTTGGTTAGGAAGTCAAGCATCCAGTTGCAGACAGAGGGGTTGATGTTGAGGAGATGAGTCCGGAGGGGATGATGGTGTTGAATGTTGAGCTGAAATCGATGAACAGCATTCTCACATGGGTGTTGCTCTCATCCAGGGTGGAATGTATAGCGCTTAGAAGATGTCGTCCGTGCTCCTGTTCTCACGGTGGGTGAATCAGTATTCATACAGTGAGGGTGAAGGTTTGAGGTGGGCCAGGACCAGCCTCTCTAAGCACTTCCTGATAACGGAGGTGAGTGCAACAGAGGCTCGTGACAGAGGAGTGTTTCGGCACTGGCACGATGGTGGTGGTATTAAGGCGCGCTGGGACAACTGCTTGGGCTGGTGACAGGTTGAAGATAAATATAGCACCTTACGGCACCTTTAGTATTTGAAATGCGGCACCTTTAGTATTTGAAATGAAAAACGCTTCGATCCGGATCTTCGTCAGGTTATAATAACGTGTCAAAGTATGTCTACATATCAGCCCCACCTGGTGACAGGTCCTTTGTGAACAGGACTATGTATTTAATCCAATAATAAATAAAAAAAAATCTACCTCACATAAAGATGTGGAAACGATATATTGATGATAATATGCATACCTAGGCTGGGGATGAAACTACACAACTGCAGCTCATTCCTTCTCTTAATGCTCAAAACGAACGTCTCAAATCTACTAGGGAGTATGATCAACACCAAGTAGATTTTTAGGACGGTAAAACAATGAAAGAAAATGGAGTCCTCCTGACCTGACAGAAAAAGCTTTCTTTTTTTATTTTACTCAGAGGAAACGTTCAGACCAAATTTCAGACAAACCCTCTGAGATGGGATTCTGAGAATAGGCAGCACAGAAAAACTCTTTCCAAGAACAAAATCATACCCTGAAAAGGATGTTTAAAACAAGGGGTTATTCAGAGTCCATCATAGACGAGGCTGCCCAATAAAGTCTCTTCCAAAACCCTGGAGGACTGTCTACGATCCACTTCCAAAGAGGCTGCATCCCTACAACCCATCCAATGTTTCGTGCAGTACTCGCCTCTAGGCAAACAATTTGAGAATATGATAATACCTTTTTTTTTTTTTTTTTTTTACACTGGCACCTACTGAGCACAGACCCACCACTGGACAAAACACTCCATGGAGGGCGTCCAACATTGGGGATTTGGTGCACTCAGATCTAACTCCCAACAAATCCCACACATTCTTAGATGACTTACCCAATGGAAATTGACGACGTGGAGCTTGTGCACAAATGCACAATGTTACTTTACTACAAAATGTAATGTTTTTCATCACCCATTAACACTTTGAGAGCCAGTCCGTGTTTTCCTTTTTACCCCCTTGAATGCCCACATCCACTCCAATGTTAACGTTAATATCGCCTAATCTATGTTTTAAATGATGGCGATGTGTCTAATCTGCCCGTCGCTTATCAAAGACTCATTTTCCAGTCAACATTGTCATGGCAGATTGTTTTTTTATCGCTTAATTTCCGTTTTCTAGCATTTTGAAAATCACTCGATTTGACGGAAAAAACAACACATCCCATGATAATCGCCTTTTACTGGAATATTCTAGAACGTTGTCATTGTTCGGCCATGTCATGAATCGTTTTCAAATAAATGCTAGATGATCGATAGTATGTGTACGCACGCACGCTCTTGCGGCGAGCCGAAAATCGAGTCTCCTATTTCCTGACGCCGTGCAGAGTCAAACAGCCTATCACCATAATCACATAAAAGCTTATATCTCTGTGAAAACGAGTCTGATTATCCTAATACTGATAACATAGATTCCTTACCTGAGATCAGATGGTATCCAAATGGTTTATTCCAATACCCGATCGCCATTCGAAAAAATCGCTCATTTGATTGATCCATCATGTATACAGTAAAACACATGTTTTCACCGCAGCTCCGATGCTCCAGAGTGAACTCTGGTAGACCCCGGTTACATGAGTGAGAAGTAAAATGTGGAGTGCGGGTTTTTTTTTCCCATTCATTTTCATTGAGGCCAATCCAAAAGGGTGATTTACCATCTGGGAGACGATAGGGGGCGCTTTTTTCACATCTGAGCGCCTGGGGTGACTGGATCTCCAACGGTAGGGACGCTTGATGCAATATGATTTCAGATCGCTAATAAAAAGAAAAAACGAATAAAAACGAATATTCTCGTGAGTGGGCATTCAACCCGCGGGGGGGGTAAACACGAGAATATTCGTCCGTGGCATTCAAAGTGTTAACAGGGAAAAATAACATTAGAGGGAAAACATCATGTACTATAAATGTGATCTACTGTGCAAAGACGTTTTCTTTTGGAAATACAGAAACCTGTCCCTTGAGTGCCTCTGCAAGATATTTTAAGATACAATCAGGGGGAGGGGCGGTGCACATCTATTTGAAATGAATGGTTAATAATAGACCTGTGTGGTGGAGTGATACATGTAGTGAAAAGTCCCAGTGCTGTTATACTGAATATGTATTATACTGGAATGCCTCTTGTCCAATCAAATTACTTGGTTGGAACTAACTTGGTTGTAAATGTGTGATTCAGCTGATCTTGGGCTTACCTTACTACTAAACACCATTCACACTGCTAGTGATGTTGGAAAGGGGTGGAAAATACTCAACGAGACTTGAAAGTTGTTTGAAAGTTGCTACGCACAGGTAATTCAAACTTCTGAAAACCACTGAGTCCTTTTACTTTCATTAACACTACGAGCCCTGCATGTCACACTTCTGCATTCGGTTATTGTTACTCCCCGGTGCTCTCAGTTGATGCGTGCATTGGAATGGCTTGCAGTAGAGTAGCTAATACGTAGTGGTTTTCACTAAATATCTCCTCACCCCAGAACCCTCCACTCATTCGCTCCGCCAACACCAACCGCCTCCTTCCCCGCAGGACCAAGCTCCAAGCTTTCTGCTCGGCTGCTCCTCGCCTGTGGAATGCCCTCCCTGACCACCTGAGAGCACCACAGACCACTGTTTCTTTTAAAAAAGGACTAAAAACGTACCTCTTCACAAAAGCCTTCTCTTAGTTTTAACCTTTTTATACATGCCTTTGTGTGTTTTATCCCTTTTTTTGTATGTTTTTATGCCTTGTTTTTTTAATTGCCTATGTTTTTAAAGCCTATGTTTTTACCCTGTAGCACTCGAGGGCTAGATCCACAAAGAATGGATTGCACGGTGCTAATTGCACCCTTACTTACAATTCATTATGGGGGAGACCCTGATGTAAACAAGATGAAAAGTCTTTCTCTGGTCTGCATCCCCTTAACAATTGTGTGTATTGAGCCGTACTGTATTGTACCCATTCTGCAATCTGTTAATACAATTTTCATTCAATCAATCACCGCGCAGGTATTATTATTTTCACAAGGCTGAATTATCCACCCCTTCTCAACAACCGTGGCAGTGTGAAAGGTAGGCTGAGATCTACCAACACATACACTTCATACACATATGTACACAACACTAGTTAAAGACAGGGATGGTCTCAGGGATGGTGAGAAGTCAAAAGGACACTGGTACAGTCCTTTAACCCCTTCACTGCCACGCTACAAAGGGTTAACGCTTTCATTACCGCCATTACAGAAGTGAGAACCTGCCTTTTCTCAGTCCTTGCCCCACAATGGTGGAATGAACTACCCACCCTAGTTAGGACAGCGGAAACCCGTCCAATCTTTCGCCGTCGACTAAAGATGCACTTCTTCAACCATTATCTGAAATAAAAAAATATATAATAAAAAAAATATATATAAAAAAAATAATAATAAAATAAAATATATCTAACCCTAACTTACTGTCATGCACTTGTTTTAATAAACTAACCTAGCACTCAACACTTTGAAGAACATTGTTACTCAGCTGATAGAGTTGTGCCCTTCCTGATGATTGTCGTACAGAACTTGTACTGTAAGTCGCTTTGGATAAAAGCGTCAGCTAAATGACTAAATGTAAATGTAATGTAAATGTAAGTGTAGTGAAAGCGTTAACCATCTGTAGTAGGGTGGCAGTGAAAGCGTTAACCTTCTGTAGTGTGGTAGTGAAAGGGTTAATAGGTGACCTTGTAGTGGTGGTGGAGTAGACATGGGTCTGAATCCCTCTCAGTCCCCTGTAGTGGTGGTGGAGTAGACATGGGTCTGAATCCCTCTCAGTCCCCTGTAGTGGTGGTGGAGTAGACATGGGTTTGAATCCCTCTCAGTCGTATCCATTATTCCATCCGCATGTAATCTATCTCTGACCATCAAGGCTCTCTCTGTCCAAATCCACACCACCTACAGACGGCACATTAACACCTCCAACCCAAAACAGTGTCAGATTCAGCTGACTCCGTCTTCTGGCCTCGCGCTCTCACCCCGCACTCTGGGCGTCTCTCTTGGGGCAGATACAGTTTTTGGCGAACAGGACAGAGAGACGAAGAGGGAGGCTGAGAGTAGAGATGGAGTCGGGAGACAAGAGACAGACAGGAGGATTAGTGGCAACTGAGGATCACGGAGCTGAGTGCAACGCAACATGAAATCTTTCGCCCCGTCGCCAACCTGCATCGATTCCCCAACTCCCCTTCTCCTTTTCTCTTCCTCTCCTCTTTCTGTCCTCCCATCCGTGTCTTACCCTCCATCTTCCCTCGCTCCACCTCCTCTCACAGCCTTCTGATGGTTACGTGCGCTGTGGCCGATTTCAAGGTGTGTGTGTGGGGGGGGGGGGGCTTGGGGGGCAAAGGCCAATTTTATGAAAGAAGGTTCCCCCCTGGTGGCTCCAACGGCTACTCGCCCGCTCCAGAGGTCACAATGTCTGGGTAACATTCTCAGGAGAGTCGGGTGCCTCCAGGGGGGGGGGGGGGGGGGGGCGACAACGAGCATTTTTTTTTTGCCTTATCAGAAACCTAGCTGGGTACGACAGGGCCACAGAGATCACCAAGCTGGAAATTGCTTCAATGAACTACATATTGGAACTATATATATGTGGTTAATAAAGGGAAAGTCTGTCTTTTTCCAAGGGTTGTGTCACAAGCTTGGGATATTTTCAGTCCAAAAAAGGCACTTGAGATACATGAAGCAGAAAACGTTAGCATTCACACGGCCAACACTAGGGGGGCGCATGAGGCGTCTGATTATTCAGTGACATCCCTCATTGACTTCCATCGACTTCCGCCAGCGGCGCTCATGAATGCTAACGTTGTCTACTTCCAATGTATCGAAAGCCAAAACACTGGTGATCTTTGGACGGACATGAAGGAGTCCAAGTTTGTAACTAATCAGATAGGCTTCTTAAAAATGTGAACTTATATCCCTTTATGCAAAAGCATTTATTTTCAAAAGGCTATAGTCTACATCAGTCTGTCTGTAGATACAGTAGCAGTAATATTCAATATGAGTGATTTATACTGTCATCCCAGCAGTCATATTGTATCAAATCTTGGAGTGTAGTTGCTTCAACTACTTCTATTACTTGTATCATTACGAAGGCATTGTTTTAGCCATGCAAATGCTGTTAAAGCCCCAACAGCATGCATAGAACGCTGTGCTTAACGGCGAGTACCTCTGCTGCATTTATTTTCTTAGTAACTGGCTTTGAAAATGCCATTCGGTGGTTTTCTCGAATCCACTTCTTTTTTTTAACAAATGTTTTTTATTTTCCCTTTTTTAACATAAAACTAGACAAACAATACAGTAACAGTAAAAATGAAAAATCACTTCTAAAAGGTTTCCCTCCCTCTAGGGGAGGGAAGGAGATTTAAAGTGTTGAGGAAGAGAGATGAGATTGGGTAAGAAAAATAGTTATCCCCTCATCATCATCATCATCAACATCATCATCCCATCATCATAAAATCTAAATGGCTCAAGGTGGCTCTTCCCCCTCATTGGGTTTGTTGCCAAGCCAGTAGGTATACGAGGCGACCTGTGAAATGACATGAAGATTGCTTTTGAAATGGAGGGGATACCGAGATCTGAAATCTGCCACTTTAGCCATAGCGACTGAGTGGGTATAAAGGCTTGCCCTCCAAATTATCCATAGATGAAATATGATGGCTCTGTTGGCACCTCTTATTCTCTAACTGAGTAGCTAATACAGGAGCAGGAAGGAAGGAGAAGTCAAGATACCATCATAATAGCGGAAGCTTTCGCATGGGACCAATGTTATCGTATCGGCGGTTTTTTAAACCAATTTGTGTTATTCACGTTTGCCGTAGAGTTGCTTGCTAGAGTCTGAGTTAATGGTTGGTACGGAAGCAGAAGTGCCTGTTCGCTTCAGTGTTAAAACTTAGCTATAAACATGCCAACAATATGGGCATACCATAATATGATTGTTATCTATCCTCTTGTCTGGCTCTGGATAACAATCTCCTTTCTCTGCGCGTTCAATAGTAGAAAACGATCAGGCTGCAAGCTAGCCTAGCTTAGCATAGATGAATGGATACGGACCAGCTAGCCAAGCTGTTGGCCAAAAACACCTCCTATAGTTTTAAGGTAGGCTAGTGGTCTGTGTCCGCTTCCATTCATTTGTGCTAAGCTAGTCGGATAGCTTTCTACTACTGAAAATTGGTATCTATCTTCTTGTCTGACTCTGGTGAAGATGGTGAGTTTCAAGTTCGAGTTTCAAGTTTGTTTTTATTTGTCACGTATAATTGTACATGCACATTATTATAGTGAAATTCTTGGTTCTGTATGAGCCCCCTGAGAATGTGCTTCATACTGTAAAACAATAAAAAAAAAAACAATGGGGTACAAAAATGCAAACTACAAAAATATTCTAAATGACGTATGGATGTAGTGCAAATCTCTTTTAATAAATAGATCAAATATGGTGTATTGTTAAAAGTGTAAGCACATTTCCCATAATGTCGGAGTGTTCCTTTAAGGCTAGAGGGGATCTGTTTTCCAGAGGCGATCAAGTGGTAGGTTTTTATATGAGGCCTCCATTATGATGTTATAGATGTCTGAGACAATACCCTTGGTTTTCCTTCTACTACATAGCAGTGTGTAGTGGATGGGTATTTAGCTGGTGTCCCATATGGAGCACCTTGTGCACACATTGCTGATCACAGTTGCTATGATGCCCTCTAGCTCATGGAATGAACTCCAACAGTCCTTAAAGCTTGAGATTCTCCCCTCTGTTGCAGAATTTTAAAACCTGATCTCCAACCTTTGTCGATCAACTTGTACGTGTTTTAATTGATTTGTTATCCTTACTTTTGCCTCAACTTGTTGTCTTATTGTTATGATTTTATATGCTGTGTGATTTTTATATGCCTTTTTTTGTCAGATAGTGTATTATTTACACCTTTTCCTTTGCATGATGGGATGGAAAAAGGCTGTCCATCTATTATAAGAGAATAGCTGGCCAGTGGCTATACAATAATGTAAGATGTATTGCTGAAAGTACAAACTGTATGCCAGTACAGTAATTAAATAGATTATTATAGGCACCATGATGAGTACCATTCAAAGTTAGGAATATTGACACCCCCATATAATTTATTTATTTGCAGTGTAGTTTTGATATGAGATTTAATAAAGTATTTATTTATTTGTTCCATAAGCGGGAACAAAAGACTGTCCGGTTTTAAACTGTGTGAGTCAATATTTGTATTGTTATTATGTGCTGTTTTCTCATTCCGTTATTCTCTGCATTGCTTTTGTTTATGTCTATTTCATGCTCATTGTACGTATATTCTACTGCTGTGAAGCACTTTGGGCTGCAATTCTTGTATGAAAGGTGCTATA
>NC_140170.1:166865754-166868254 GCF_963971535.1 Notolepis coatsorum | reverse complement strand
TGCACCAGACGGCAACCTCTAGGCAAACGAGCCCCGCTTGGTATCACACTTTGTTCACATGTTTTTGGTTTTGGTCTGGTGTGTGGATTGGAGTTTAGTAACTTATATAGTTTATAGTTGATTATACTGTGAATTTCTCCAGACCACTCGTGGCAGAGCCTGAGGTGTGGCCAGCAGTAGCAACCCCTCCCCTCCTATACCCACTCAACTCCTCAATCAGACAAAGTGTGATACCAAGCAGGGCTCTTTTGGCTAGAGTTTGCTGTTTGCCGGCATTATGGACTCTATCTTTAACCCTCTCACTACCACACTACAAACGGTTAACCTTTCACTACCACACTACAGGAGGTTAACCTTTCACTACCACACTACAGAAGGTTAACCTTTCACTACCACACTATAGGAGGTTAACCTTTCACTACCACACTACAGAAGGTTAACCTTTCACTACCACACTACAGAAGGTTAACCTTTCACTACCACACTACAGGCGGTTAACCTTTCACTACCACACTACAGGAGGTTAACCTTTCACTACCACACTACAGGAGGTTAACCTTTCACTACCACACTACAGGAGGTTAACCTTTCACTACCACACTACAGGAGGTTAACTTTTCACTACCACACTACAGAAGGTTAACCTTTCACTACCACACTACAGAAGGTTAACCTTTCACTACCACACTACAGAAGGTTAACCTTTCACTACCACACTACAGAAGGTTAACCTTTCACTACCACACTACAGAAGGTTAACCCTTACACAACCACACTGCAGACAGTTAACCCTTTCACTACCACACTACAAAGGGTTAACCTTTCACTACCACACTACAGAAGGTTAACCTTTCACTACCACACTACAGACGGTTAACCCTTACACAACCACACTACAGACAGTTAACCCTTTCACTACCACACTACAAAGGGTTAACCTTTCACTACCACACTACAGAAGGTTAACCTTTCACAACCACACTACAGACAGTTAACCCCTTCACTACCACACTACAAAGGGTTAACCTTTCACTACCACACTACAGAAGGTTAACTCTTTCACTACCACACTACAGAAGGTTAACCTTTCACTACCACACTACAGAAGATGAATCCTTTCACTACCACACTACAGAAGGTTAACCCTTTCACTACCACACTACAGAAGGTTAACCTTTCACTACCACACTACAGAAGATTAACTCTTTCACTACCACACTACAGAAGGTCACTTGGAGATTCACAAGCATAATATTAATTGTCCAGGTAGGTAAATTAGTAAATACCCTGCAGCTGACTGGGGAAATAGGCCTGCATTTTTCACAATAGTGTGAACGCTCAATGGTGGCCAGTGTTAAACAAAACTGATATGGACGTAATAGTTCAAAAATAAATTCTACAAGCCCACAAAATCAATCACCACTTCAAGGTCAAAGCACTGATACTAGTGTTGAATTATTTCCAGCTTAGGGTGTTTATAGATATTGACTGAACTGTCTAAGATTATTGGATTAGCACAATGTAAACATCCTATTTTTGGGTGGATTTTCCCTTTAACTGTAAACGAAGATGTACTGGAAGTGCTTTTAAGTACCTATAGGTTTAAAAAGAGAGCTCCAAAGTATTTGGTAACAAAAAAGATATACAGCAAAATGATCCACATTTAACACGACTATCAATCATTTTGCTTCGAAATATAATTACATACTTATGTACCGTATAATGTAAGAGTATAAGGTACGGCACCCACTGATTCATTTAGTCGCAAAGAAAATAATTTGTATTAACAGACTTCTTTTGCAATCATGAGTAATGATGCCGTTTGAACGCCAAGGAAATCCATCTCCAAAAAAGTGCCTGCTGGCATTTAGTGTCTTTTCATTCCGAGCCTTCACTCTGACTAATGTAGCGCTGCCTCTGTTTACACTAGAGAGGATACTACATCCTCACCTCGTATCTGGCTCTCTAAATACACACTGACACACACACACACACACAGACACACATGTATACAGACACACACAGGCAGACACACACAAGCAGACACACAGATAGACACACACACAGACATACAGACAGACAGACAGACAGACAGACAGACAGACAGACAGACAGACAGACAGACAGACAGACAGACAGACAGACAGACAGACAGACAGGCAGGCAGGCATACAGACAGACAGACAGGCAGACAGACAGACAGACAGACAGACATGCATACAGCCAGACATACAGACAGACAGACAGACAGACAGACAGACAGACATACAGACAGACAGACAGACAGACAGACAGACAGACAGACAGACAGACAGACAGACAGACAGACAGACAGACAGACAGACAGACAGACAGACAGACAGACAGACAGACAGACAGACAGACAGACAGACCGACAGACAGACGGACGGACGGACGGACGGACGGACGGACGGACGGACGGACGGACGGACGGACGGACGGACGGACGGACGGACGGACGGACGGACGGACGGACGGA
>NC_140170.1:166828254-166860754 GCF_963971535.1 Notolepis coatsorum | reverse complement strand
CGATATGATTTGGGCGTTTATTGCGCCATACAAACCGGAAATGGATCTAGTCGATCAACGTCAAATAAGTGGGATCTTTTTCCTCCAGTCTCATCGGCGAACGGTAAGAGGACAGTAACGTTATTTTCAAGGCGATTGTACATTACCCATACTACATAAAGCATTTACTGACGATCACGGAATTATAAAGACCCCCCCCCCCCCGTTCATCCGCGCATGATGAGTCATAACGTTTAGGATCATGTACAGTTGACATTTTTAATATAGCGTGTATCGGCAACAAACGGCAGTTGATAATCTATATATGCGTTTATGCCTATAACTCACGTTCTAGGAATTACTGCAGAAAACGATAAAAACATACTTATATTCTAGGCGGTATTTTTGGAAGAATCTATGAATGAAAAAGTATAACGTTCCCACATCCTGAACGATAGATAATCGATGTTGAATGGGCCATAGTAATGTCAATTTAGCAATACAATTTAAAAAGTTATAGCCCTGCAAAGAAGGTGCAAACATCTCCATAGGCTTAGACTGGTGGCAGTGATCATACATTGATGGATAGAAGCGTGGCAGTCAATGTGGGAAATGTATACCTTATATTGTATAATGTTGCTAGATTGTACTAGTGTTGTCACGATACTGGAATTTCGACTTCGATACGATACCTTGAAAAGTATCGATATTCGATACCAAAAAAATAAATAAAAAGATTTATATTTTATTTTATTTTTAATTTTTTTTTAAACAAATGTAGCTTTTGTTGCTGGTTGATTCTCCTCAGCTTCTCTCTGGTGATATAAGAGAAGATAAATATAACACTTTTAAAACCCTTTGTTTATCTTTAGATCACACATTTAAAAATAACTGTTCATCTCACTTCAATAATCTTTATTGCAGAACATGGTATTTTCTCAAGCAGACAGATGTAAACACTGTAATTTGTGTTGCATGTACCTGACAAACTGAACTGTTTGTATTACAGTCATATTCCGACTTAACTGAATGCACAGGTGTGTGTGTGTGGACTACTGTACTATTACAGGTATTGAAATGAACAATGCAACTTCCTTATACAAAAAAAAAATATTATGAATAATTAAATATAGATATTTCTGGAAATGAGTATCGAAACCGTTTTAAATATTCAGAATCGATATGTATCGATTTTTCGATATTTTTGACAACACTAGATTGTACCTATGGACCCTATGTGACCTGCTCAAATGACTGGCTCATGCTTCAGGTCCTCAGAGCACAGACTGAGCTTGGAAAGTCAGCCTTTTGTCAGCTTCCTGGAATGATCTTCAACTCACACAAAACAAATCAATAACCCACTATCGTATGGACAATTTTAAAACAGGATTACAAAGCAACTGATCTGATCTGTGTGTGTGTGTTAAGGTTTGACACCGACCCCAAACGCTAACGACACAAGAGAGTAGGATTCAGAGTTGCCAAATACGAGGGCTTGTTTATTTGATAATAAGAATAAGTGAAACAGGGAAAGCAGGTCAACAAGAACAGGTACAATGAACAAGGGGCAAAGTTCTGCTGCTCTGCAGCTTCTCCCGGAAGGGTAGTCTTGGGAAGCAGGAGCAGACCTCTGTACCGCTCTGCAGACTCTCACGGCGGACCTCTCAGATGTTGTGCAAGACCGAGAGAGGGAGAGAGGGAACGGGTCAGTGACAGAGCAGACTTGAAACGAGCTGGAGGACAGGGTGTTATATTCTTCGTGTTAAACAACACAGTGATGAGCAATATTCCAAAAACAGCCCAAGTGAATATCTTCATGTAAACACACAGTGAGCAAAAATCCAAACACCGTCCAAATGTGAAATACTATCTTCGTGTAAACACACAGTGAGCAAAAATCCAAACACAGTCCAAATGTGAAACAATATCTTCGTGTAAATACACAGTGAGCAAAAATCCAAACACAGTCCAAATGTGAAATAATATCTTCGTGTAAATACACAGTGGGAGGTGGTAGATCCCAAAAATATTATTCCATAAGGAAAGAGCAAAAACGATAATGGCTGGGTGAGTGACTGTCTGACAAAAAGGTGGTAGACTTCAGTGTAAAGGTTACACACGAAAATCGGAAATAGGTCAAGACAGTCAATCTAGAAAAACTCACCCAGACGAGCTGCGTAAAGGAACAGGAACAACAGTGGAGGCGAGCGCGCGCCACGGAGCAGGTATCCAAGCGAAGGCTTCTAGGAATTCCTGGAGAATAGCACAGTGAAACAGAAGCAACGGGGAAAAACATCCAGCGACAAATCAAGACGAACCAACAACTTAGGGTGGGGAAAACGGGGTATAAATAATGAGGGATCGATTGATTGAAAAGCAGTGACAGCTGGGGAATGTGATTGAAAAGCGTGGGGAAGTGAGAGAACCAATCAGCGACGTCTCAGATGACGTCAGCGGGGGAGAAACGTTGTGAACGAGGGAATTGAAATACTTGACAGAAAAAATGAATGAAAACAAAGCGAGGGTGGTTAAAGGAACAGAACGAGTGAGAAGGCAAGGACAGAAACCTCACAGTGTGTGTGTTTGCGTGTGTTTGCGTGTGTGTGTGTGTGTGTGTGTGCGTGCGTGTGCGTGTGTGTGTGTTGGTGGTGTGTAGTGTACCTCTGCACACATGTGTGTGTGTGGCCACCATCCCCTTAGAAGGGAATTAATTGTGGCCCCAGTGGGAGACATCAAAAGCACTCTAAATATACGATAATGGTGGGTGGTCCCCCGACTTCCTCCTGGCCCCCCACCCGTGTGTGTATGCATGCATGCGTGTGTGTGTGTGTGCGTGCGTGTGTGTGTGTGTGTGTGTGTGTGTGGTCCCAGTCGGAATATGTGTCCTGTCAACAGATGTTCACACAGCCTAAAACCTCATTGGCCTCCGGCTGTCATACACTCATTTATGGAGCATGACAGACAGAGAGAGAGAGAGAGAGAGGAGAGAGAGAGAGAGAGAGAGAGAGAGAGAGAGAGAGAGAGAGAGAGAGAGAGAGAGAGAGAGAGAGAGAGAGAGAGAGAGAGAGAGAGAGAGAGAGAGAGAGAGAGAGAGAGAGAGAGAGAGAGAGAGAGAGAGAGAGAGAGAGAGAGAAGAGAGAGAGAGAGAGAGAGAGAGAGAGAGAGAGAGAGAGAGAGAGAGAGAGATAGAGGGAGAGAGAGAGAGAGAGAAGCATTGTGAAGGACATAGAAAAGTGTCACACTGTTGTTATTGAGACAGAAGCTCTCATTGAGTCTACATTATGTCACTGTCCCAAACTAGTTTAGTTTAGTTTATTTATTTAGCACATTATTAAAAAAAAAAAAAAAAACAGTGCTAGGAGGGAACGAAGCCTGAAGGGCTTGTACAAACTCTTCAGGATCCTCAATGTCAAGAGAGGAGAGGAGAGGAGAGGAGGAGGAGAGTAGAGGAGAGGAGAGTGAGAGGAGAGGAGAGGAGAGGAGAGGAGAGGAGAGGAGAGGAGAGGAGAGGAGAGGAGAGGAGAGGAGAAGACCGGTGGAGAGGGGAGTGGAGGAGAGGGGAGGGGAAGAGAGAGGAGGAGATGAGAGTGGAGGGGGAGGAGAGGGGAAGAGAGGAGAGGAGATGAGAATGGAGGGGAGGAGAGGGTAGGAGAGGAGAGAGAAGGAGAGGGGAAATAATGATAGGGGAGGAGAGAGAAGGATATGTGCAATAGTATAATTACACTATTTCATTCAGTACAAGTTATTACACTATTTCATTCAGTACAAGTTAGGCCAATGACTATATAGTGACTATTCTATGAGTCACTATTCTATGACTATACTCTCTCCACTGGTATCCCCTCGACTACAGTATAGACAGCTATATAATTCTGGACTTATAGTAATCATATTATAACAACTATAATCTGCTCAGACGGAGCAGGGGGTGAATGACAGGAGAAAGGTTGAAAGGTTCTATCACCCACCACAGTGTTTTATCAGAGACCACAGTGTTCTATCACACACCACAGTGTTCTATCACACACCACAGTGTTCTATCAGAGACCACAGTGTTCTATCAGAGACCACAGTGTTCTATCACACACCACAGTGTTCTATCAGAGACCACAGTGTTCTATCACACACCACAGTGTTCTATCAGAGACCACAGTGTTCTATCACACACCACAGTGTTCTATCAGAGACCACAGTGTTCTATCAGAGACAACAGTGTTCTATCAGAGACCACAGTGTTCTATCAGAGACCACAGTGTTCTATCACCCACCACAGTGTTCTATCAGAGACCACAGTGTTCTATCAGAGACCACAGTGTTCTATCAGAGACCACAGTGTTCTATCACCCACCACAGTGTTCTATCAGAGACCACAGTGTTCTATCAGAGACCACAGTGTTCTATCAGAGACCACAGTGTTCTATCAGAGACCACAGTGTTCTATCAGAGACAACAGTGTTCTATCAGAGACCACAGTGTTCTATCAGAGACCACAGTGTTCTATCAGAGACCACAGTGTTCTATCACCCACCACAGTGTTCTATCACACACCACAGTGTTCTATCAGAGACCACAGTGTTCTATCAGAGACCACTGCATGTTATTGTATCGTATCATCAAAGAGAAGCCGACTATTCTCGGTCCTCGCTCCATGATGGTGGAACGAACTTCCCACCAGTCAGGACCGCCGCAACCCACCCAATTGTCCGTCGTCGACTAAAAACACACTTCTTCAATCAATATCTGAAATAAATAATAATAAATAGAGTAAATAGATACCAAATGTATATATTGATATCAGAAGAAATGACCAATGATCATTGCGATTTTCTTTCGCCCAGCCCTATTTGATCAGTTCTGTTTTATTTGTATTATTCTTTCAGCGCCTCACAAACAACCCTCAGTTCACACACCATCTCTCTCTCTCTCTCTCTCTCTCTCTCTCTCTCTCTCTCTCTCTCTCTCTCTCTCTCTCTCTCTCTCTCTCTCTCTCTCTCTCTCTCTCTCTCTCTCTCTCTCTCTCTCTCTCTCTCTCTCTTTCTCTCACAGGAGAGAAGTCACAGGAGAATGCTATGACAGTGATGCGTATGTACTGTGTGTGTGTGTGTGTGTGTGTGTGTGTGTGTGTGTGTGGGTGTGGTGGTGGTTGTGTGGTGGAGTGTGTGTGTGGTGTGTGTTGGTGTGTGGGTGTGTGTGTGTGTGGTGTGTGTGTGGGGTGTGTGGTGTGTGTGTGGGTGGTTGTGTGTGTGTGTGGGGTGTGGTGTGTGGTGTGTGGGGGGGTGGGAGTCAGGTGTTGGGTGGTGAGGGGATGGGTGCAGATGCTGCTGACATGGTGGATGGTGTCGGGGCCCGTGCCGCCCGGGATCCAGAATCCGAGAACAAAACTTGTTGAAGGAACGTCCCGTGGCGGTGTTGTTCTCTCCCTGAGACGAGCTGTCAGGTTGGCTTGTTGGGTCCCCTGGATGCTACCTCTGGTGGCTGTTGTGGTGGAGTGTGGAAAGGAAGGATGGATGGATGGATGAAAGATTCAGGACTGACGGATGTGTCAAGGCGGGAGGAAGAGACAGCGCCCCCGATAACTTTGTCGAAGTTAGCGATGCACCGATATCGGATATCTCCCAACACTGACTCGTGATTATTACAGTGAGCGGTATGAAATACTTACTAGTAATGTAAATAATAATAATAATAACTTTATTGTATAGCACTTTTCATACAGAGGTTGCAGTTCAAAGTGCTTCACAACAGTAAAAAATACAGGCATAAGCAGCATAAAAAGATAGACAGGTAGAATCACAGTGTTTCACATTAGGATCTAGCGTCCCAATAGGCTCTCCGCTTACAGTTTTCAGTAACACAAATAGTAAAAATAGTTTAAAATGATTCAGTTTAAAAATAGTCAAAAAATTATAAAATAGAACGGACATAAAAAATACAGGCATGAGCGAGCATAGCAAGATATGGCAAATCACAGTGTTTCACATTAGGATCTAGCATCCTAATAGGCTCTCTATTCAGTAATACTCCTGTAATTCATGAACAAATAATCACAGTGTTTCACATTTGGATCTAGCAAATAATAATCGATTGTAATCGAATGTAATCGATGCACAGCCATTATCTAACTCAGAGTTCCATGGTCGGGACGCTTCCGCAACGGTTTTAAGCATCCACAACAGAAAACATCGGCCCTCTCACATGCTTAATTCTTCTCTCGTCCTGGAACGAGCCCCCAGTGTGACGCAGTTGCTAGGCACCGGGGCTTGTACCAGGACATCGTGTCGGTCTGAGACATACTGTAGGAAAGACTGGAGGACCACTGTTTTCTGTGGTGGCTGCGGCTCAAACCTTTGTCTGCATGTTCTGGTGCGAGACCCTGGTGAGTTAGATGATGCCTGGGCATCAATTGCGTAACTAGTAAGTATTTCATACCACTTACTAATCATATTTCATATTTAGAGTCATATTTCATCCAACCTACCGTCAAATAATCAAAACTATCCATTTGAATGACTTGTTAGAAAGTGAGACTTATTTGATTTATTTTTTATTGCATTTATTTATTATTTATTATGTTTAAGAGCAGTATTGAGCAGTGAAGGCATGCAGATAAAGATGGAATAAACATTATTTGACTCTACCATGTAGCCATAATAGATTTGTTTTGGACCGGGAGAGAAAAAGCACAATGTACTTGTTTAAGATGCGGCGTCTTCAAGGCATTGGAGGTCACCCAAAAGACCCTCTGATTCTCTCGCTCTCTCCTCGCTTTCGGGTTGAACGTACTGGTTTACTAACGAGCCAGGGTGAGTAATATCAACCACTTGAGCTGAAGGAGCGCAGGTCTTGGAGGGGAACCGAATAAATCAAGCGAAAGAGAAGGACAGAGAGAAAGAATGATAGAGACGTAACTGCCGGAGGATGAGGTACTTAGAAAGTGAAACATAACATTCCTCGGAACAGAGCATTTATATTTTAGACATTTCCCTTGTGGAAAAGTAGCATGGTGTTTTCATCCCTGTTTCGTCACTACGATGATAGTAGATATCCAAAGGTTTATGGAAATACCTTGATATTGCCATTGGTATCATGGATTACATTGGATTATACCATGCTATTATTTAAGTACAAAAGTTGCACCATGGCGATACATGACTTTTACCATGGCAGTACCATGGTAAATAATCTAAACAATGGCCGGTACTGGGGTCAAACTGAAAATACCATCATATTACTGTTGTACCTTTTCATAGGGGTTAGCAGACACCCTTATCCAGAGCCCCAGTACATTAGCAGAATACACTGGTAATGTAGCTATCACCAATTTACAAAGTAGCCAGTAGTTCATTGGTATGTTAATTTGTACATTAATTGACATGTGAAACTGTATGTTAATTGTTATGTTAATTGGTATGTCTGTTAATATGTCTGTTAATTTGTCTGTTAATTGGTAATTTACGTAATTTGCCAGTTAATTGCTCAGTTAATTGGTTAGTTGGTTTGTTGGTTGGTTAATTTGTTAGTTCATTTGTTAGTTTATTTGTTAGTTCATTTGTTAGTTCATTGGTTAGTTAACAGGTGTTACACCAACACTCTTACACCATCATTCAATATAAAGTGATATTTACGTCTGTATCATGTTTCATATGAATCATACATGTACACATTTATTAAATTACCTATACAGGAATTGTAACTACTGTGTGGTTGTTTATTTGTAACAATAAGTGTAATCAGATTTCTATTAAATGTAATCTATTACTCCCATGAGTGGGTCATGATTGAAGGTCGAGAGAGAGGCTAGATCACACAGGGTAATTTGCGTTTTTATTGGAGAGCGTCACTTTTTGGCCAAGCTGCAAAGCCGCAACTCATCATAATCTTCACCTTAAAATATGTTTACACTCTTAACCATAAAGATAACCACTCCTACTACCATTAAACATGTAATTAAATATGTCCTTCGAGACCATGGGATCTAACATCTACCATAATTAAACATGTTGTTTTATTCACTCTTCTAACTTCTATCTAATCTTTTTTCCCTATCTCCTCCACAGGCTCTAATTGGACCCCACTGGTTCTGTGTGCGATTGTGACCAGATTATAATCCAGTTTGGATCCTGTTGTCACGCTGAGGATGGACCGCTTGCTGTGTCTGCTGAGCCTCAGCCTACTGGCTCCCAGCTATGTTGCGGGTAAACACACACACACACACACACACACACACACACACACACACACACACACACACACACACACACACACACACACACACACACACACACACACACACACACACACACACACACACACACACACACACACACACACACACACACACACACACACACACACACACACACACACACACACACACACACACACACACACACACACACACACACACACACACACACACACACACACACACACACACACACACACACACACACACACACACACACACACACACACACACACACACACACACACACACACACACACACACACACACACACACACACACACACACACACACACACACACACACACACACACACACACACACACACACACACACACACACACACACACACACACACACACACACACACACACACACACACACACACACACACACACACACACACACACACACACACACACACACACACACACACACACACACACACACACACACACACACACACACACACACACACACACACACACACACACACACACACACACACACACACACACAGGACTTTAGAGGGGCAGGTGCTCAAAGGCTGAAAAGGGCACTATACCTGTGTGTGTTTTTGGGGGCCCTTTTCGGGCGGGGGGGGGGGGGGGGCTCCCTTTTTATGCTTTTTGGGGGGTTTTGGTGATCAAATATTGAATATTGAACTATAATAATCAGTGCAGGAGCTCACTTATCCTTGAAAAGACACTTTATCACTGACTTAAAAGGCCCATACATCTCCATAAATGTTCAGGGGGGAGGGAATAAGTGCTTATGCTACAGACCCCAAGAAGTGCTGTATATTCTATATTGTTTAATATAAATGCATTTTTTATTCCAATCCCGATTTGTATTTGTATGTATCGGACTTGATTTCTTCGTGTCCCTGAGTAAGTGTAATACCAGCATTCAACTGTATGCGCCACAGCGGTTTCTATCATCATCATCATCACCACCCACGCTATGCATAAAATATATAGGTCCGCGGAGAGGCACGCTGCAATGGAATATGGGGCATCTCTCTCTCTTTACCTAATATTTTGATTGATCAAAAAGTAGCCATGTGCAGTAATATAGTTATATAAAAGAATAATAAAGCAATGTCGATTCTGTTCTTAATTAAATGTAAAAAAAACATTTTTGCGAAATAATAAAAAATAACCAATGAGAGTATCGATAAAGTACCGAACCGTTAAGCAGTATCGATAAGAGTAGTAGTATCGATAAAATCCTAACGATACCCATCCCATAGTGTTTAGTATTAAGAGTCAGATAGTCCTAACAGTGTTTAGTATTAACTCTTTGACGGCAAAACACGTAATATTACGTGTTTCACCACCAACGCTTGTGCGCCAAAAACGTAATAATACGTTTTTAGATCCTTTGATATTTTTCCTTTGATCCCCATTCTAAACGGTCATCCGGATCATTCTAGGTGTCCCTGGCTCATTTGCCTACATTGGAATTGCAATGCCGATCGAATCTCACCAGGTGCCAGTATCACCTACCTTTTGTACTCTGATAGTCCAGTTCAGACATTGTCTCTACTGATCTCTTTCTGTCAAGACTCGCTCTGAGGGGGAGGAGCTCTTGCTCTTGCTAGGAGATCTGCTTGCCTCAAAACCTATAGTTTCCCGCAAACACAAGTAATTACATATAAAAAAAGTAATCGCAATCGCCGATGGGATCATTGGAATTATTATTTTTGGAGTACCTTCTGGCTAAGGTAAGGTATATTCTATGTATATTTTACTGAACCTGAAACATGTTTCTGTAACGATCACAGTGTCTTATTTTACCAGACCTAAACCAAGCTTTTTCTAACGATCGTATTTTTGGGGTAAGACTACCCCCCCCCCTTGATGATTTTGTGTACATACAAAATACATGTACATGGTATATACCTTTGACTTGGGAGTATTTGGGGTTTCAGGGGATCAACCAGAACGATTTGGGCTTATTGCATATAGTATAGAATATACAATAGCTCTCAAATATCGTGAAAATGGTCAAGAAAAGCTGGCGCTAGCCAGTGCAGATGGGGAAACGACGTGGCTCTCAATGACTTAAAAGTCAGACAGTCCTAACAGTGTGTATTATTAAGAGTCAGACAGTCCTAACAGTGTGTATTATTAAGAGTCAGACAGTCCTAACAGTGTGTATTATTAAGAGTCAGACAGTCCTAACAGTGTTTATTATTAAGAGTCAGACAGTCCTAACAGTGTTTATTATTAAGAGTCAGACAGTCCTAACAGTGTGTATTATTAAGAGTCAGACAGTCCTAACAGTGTGTATTATTAAGAGTCAGACAGTCCTAACAGTGTGTATTATTAAGAGTCAGACAGTCCTAACAGTGTGTATTATTAAGAGTCAGACAGTCCTAACAGTGTGTATTATTAAGAGTCAGACAGTCCTAACAGTGTGTATTATTAAGAGTCAGACAGTCCTAACAGTGTGTATTATTAAGAGTCAGACAGTCCTAACAGTGTGTATTATTAAGAGTCAGACAGTCCTAACATAGTTTAGTAATTAAGAGTCATGTATGTCTCAGTTCCAAGGAGCAGGTGACAACATGGTACAATCGCCACAAACTATGGATGCTCGATATTGGCTTTTTTACCGATACCGATATTCCGATATTGTCCAACTCTTAATTTCCGATACCGATATCAACCGATATCAACCGATACCGATATATGCAGGGTTTCCCCGTCCAAAAAACTGAATAATTTCAGGTAACTAATAATTTCACTGGATATATATATAACAAATATTGTTATTGTTTTTTTTTGTTTTTAAACCGATACCGATATTTTCCGATATCACATTTTACTGCCGATATCGGCCGATAATATCGGTCGGCCGATAATATCGGACATCCCTACCACAAACTGCTCAAACCTACAGTGGGTACAGCCTTTTATAGGACAAACATTTTGTAATGCCTGAGCTACATTGGAATCCATGCAATTATGTGAGGGGTAAACTTTTATATAACCTACGACGTGATGCCATGAAAACATTTGACACATTCATGCTATCAGACTGATCGTAAAAAGCTGTTTGGGTGCATTTGATGTGTGGGTGCGTTTGATGTGTGTGTGCGTGGAGCCGAAAGTCAGGCAGCGAGGCACATCTGGAGGGAGGGCTCAGGGGCCCAAGTAGAATCTTACCGCTGTTGTTTTCGACAGGTGGCGGAAGAGATTTGCTTTTCTAACCCCCCCCCCCCAATTGCCATCCCTTTGAAATAACTCACAAATCGCTCATAAATGATAGATGGAGATCACGCGTAGCCTTTGCTGAAATTAACAGGCTTCGCCCAGTGAAGCACAATGTGCAGTCATGCATAGTCAGTCTCCCCGGACGCACACGCTCCGTGGAAAAGCCTCTTCATTATCTGTCGACAGTGTGCCGTGAGGTGATTTACACACACACACGCACACACACACGCGCGCGCGCGCGCACACGCACACGCACACACACGCACGCACGCACGCACGCACGCACGTACGCACACACACACACACACACACACACACACACACACACACACACACACACACACACACACACACACACACACACACACACAGGGGTGACAGTGACTCGGGAGGTTGAGCAGTCGTCTGGTAATTCGGAGGTTCACGGTTCGATTCCCGCTCCTCCCGGGCAGCATGTCCAAGTGTCCTTGAGCAAGACACTTAACCACTAACTATATAAATGCACCATTTACCATTGACACACACACATACACACACGTAAACACATCTAAAGACTTGATTTTGACTTGAGAGTCATTTGACTTGGTATGTTTACAAAATATGACTTGACTTGAAACTTGGCTTCTCGGACTCGACCAGACTTTCCACAGTGAAAAACTGGGAAAATACGGATCTAATCATTAACCCTTTTTTGTTGTTTTTGTGACGCACCCACAACATTATTGGGATTATAAAACAATTAAGCCATGACAAAATGTAGAAATACTTATTAAGAGATAAGTTTGTTGTTGGTTTGATTTGTTATAAACGTCAGAGATGTAGTTATCAGACATACTGCATACTTATAATGGACTTTCATATGAAAATTAAGCATCCTTAATAACGTTTGTAATAACCAAACCGTTTGTAAATCGGTTGAAAATGTAGTAAGCTCAAGTCAAGTCAAGTCAAGAGTTTTATTTGTGGTTATTTCAATAGTACATGCACCATGGACATTCATTCATCGCTTGCCTGTGACAAGATGGCCACTGGTGAACTACACTGGAGACTCCACCTTGCACCATCTAGTTATATATATCTATGAGGTTGAGTGCTTTCAACTGCAAATACATGGGCTGTCCAAAACATTTAAAATGGAGTCATACGGTTCTTCATCTGAAGGGCACCTGTGGCCTCAGTGATGCAGTCCTCGTGTGCATTTTTGCGCAGCTTTGCTCGTAAAAGATATTGAAAAACTCTGCACAAGACAAGTTTAGAAGGCATATACTACTTTGGGACAAAGGGGAGCTATTATGCATTACGAGTTGAACGCCGGATTGAGGGTAAAGTAATCGGAAGAAAACATTTAGATAATTATAATTCTCAGTGATTGGGAATTGGATTGGGATTGGGAATTAGTTGGAGTTGTTTGGAAACACTCTAATGTGATTTGGGAATGCTCGTGTGGGAATTCTGAAAATATTATCCCAGAGAGTTAGAGGAGGGGGGAATGGGATCTGGAGAGGGATTTGAGAGTGTAATGAAAACACCCCAAAGGCTCTATGGCTCTGGAGCCCTGCTTATAGGCCCCCCCCCCGGCCCCCGCCCAGGTGTACCACATAGACATGATGCATATGCACAGACACACACACTGGCCCAGGTGGGAGGGGTCTCTAACACTATTTACAGTGTGTGACGGATGGATTCATGCTGAACCTGGAGATTACCCTATACCGCTCAGCACAGGCTCCTCCCCTTTCTTCCTCCTGTTGTATACTCTCCACTCCTTAATACCCACCCTCTCCCTCTACATGTCTCCATCCCTCCCCCTCTCTATTTATCTGTCCCTCTCTCTTTCCATCCCTCTCCATCCATGTCCCTCTCCACCCCTTTCTCCTTCCATCTCTCTCCCTCTCCATCCCTCTCCATCGCTCTCTCTCCATCCATCTCTCCTTCTCCATCCCTCTCTCTCCATCCCTCTCCATCTTCATCCCTCTCCATCTCCATCCCCCTCTCTACATCCCTCTCTCTCTCCATCTCTCTCCATCTATCTCCCTCTCCATCCCTCTCTCTCCATCCCTCTCCATCTCTCTCCCTCTCTCTCCCCATCCCTCTCTCTCTCCATCCCTCTCTCTCCATCCTTCTCCAACCCTCTATCTCCGTCCCTCTCTCTCCGTCCCTCTCCCTCTTCACTGTTCTGTTCTCTCCTCTCCACTTTAAAGGAACGTGCCAACATTATGTGAAATGAGCTTACCGTCTTCTCCAGAGTCAGACAAGAAGATAGATACCAATGTCCTCTCTGTGTTCAGTAGAAAGCTGTTCAAAAGCAATGACATGTTTTGCTTGGGAATGAAAAGTATCTGAAACTACTGGTGGTTTCCAATGAATTGGGCTCCCTGCTCTTTCAGCACCATGGACAGCTCACGTCAGGCCCGGAGTCCCCCTCTGTCTCCTACTCTCCTCTTCCCTCTCCAGGCCTGACGTGAGCTGTCCGTGGGACCGACGGAGCCTGAAGTGCAAGGGGAATTGTTTAAGCTTTTTCAATTCTTGCATGTCAGTCTTTGTGGAGACAGTTCTTTAATCTATGTTTTAGCTAGGCAGTCCAGTCAAAGGCAACTGCAGACAACAGACAAACATATCCGCAAAAACAGACAAACGTGTCTTTTCTGAAAATACCCTGAAAGGATCTTTTTGTTCCCCATGTTGTTCTTCTTCAGTTACACGGTTGCCTCATTGAATAGAATTGCAGGGGAAACTGAGCTGGAGCTTCTTGGGAAAATACAACATGCTGACTTGTGATGCACTCGACGACATCTTGGTCTGAATCAATGAGCACAACGACACATGGTAGAAAAATAGGCTTCTAGGTTGGAAATAACTGGGATTGTGTTACAAATAATCCAACTGATGTCCATCGCCTTTGAACTTCATTGTAATGTAACGTGTGTATAAATAGTATCAAACCCAAACACTGTGATTGTCATATTAGATTTTCCCTTTAAAGGTGCTATAGATAACATTTGTATAAGTTATGAGTAAATAATGAATAAAATAAATACATCCACAACGCTTTTAGAAATGTGCCAAATAAAAGTATTGCCCCCCCCCCCAAAAATGTTCGATTAATGAATTTATAATTTAAGAAATGTATCCCATCCCCCTTTCCCCACATAAAATGCACCTGATTGAATAAAGGACATGCTGGTGCTCTAGTGTGACATCTAGTTACTTGACTGTTATCACATTTAAGTGCTTGTTGTCATTAATTCAGACAACAGAATAGGGCTGCCACAATTCATCATCATAATCAATGACATTTCCTCTGAGCCTCTCTGATTGGTTAGAAGGGGTAGTGAAACTTGATGAGTGGAACATCTCTGCACTGCTGATGACACCTGCTCACATAGGGCCAGGGTGTCCACGTTAAGAGGAGCAAACCAATTCAACTAAATATAAATCGTACACATTGTACGCTTTAACGTGTTCCGGTGTGATGAGGAAAATAACATGGAAACTGTCCACAGGGCCACTTTCACTTTCAGATACCCTCTCTCTCTCAAACACACGCAAACGCATATACTTTCTTTCTCTCTCTCTCTCTCTCTCTCTCTCTCTCTCTCTCTCTCTCTCTCTCTCTCCTTTCTCTTTATCTCTCACTTATTTCTCTTTCTCTCTCACTTCTTTCTCTTCTCTCTCCCTCTCCTTTCTCTTTCTCTCCCTCTCTCTTCCTCTCCTCTCTCTGTATCTCTCCTCTCCCTTCTCTCTCCTCTCCTCTTTATTTTCTCTCCTCTCTCTATCTATCATCTATCTCCTCTCTCTCCTTTCTCCTCTCTCTTCTCTCTTCTCTCTCTCCTCTCTCTTCTCTCTCCACTCTCTTCTCTCCTCTCTCTTCTCTCTTCTCTCTTCTCTCTCTCCTCTCCTCACTCTTCTCTCTCTCTCCTCTCTCCTCTCCTATCTCTTCTCTCTCTCTCCTCTCTCTTCTCTCTCTCCTCTCTCTTCTCTCTCTCCTCTCTCTTCTCTCTCCTCTCTCTCCTCTCTATATCTCTCATCTATCTCCTCTCTCTCCTCTCTCCTCTCTGTTCTCTCCTCTTATCTCTCCTCTCACTCCTCTCTCTCTTCTCTCTTCTCTCCTCTCTCTTCTCTCTTTATCTCTCTCCTCTCCCTTTATCTCTTCTCTCTCCCCTCTCTGCTCTCTCTTTATCTTTCTACTCTCCCTTTATCTCTTCTCTCTCCGCTCTCTGCTCTCCCTCTCATTTCTCTTTCTTTTATCTTGCTATCTCTCTCACTCATCTGTCTCTCCTTTCTCTTTCTCTTCACCTCTCTCCTCTCTCTCTATTCTTGTCTCTCTCTCCTCTCTCTCTCCCTCTTCTTTCTTTCTATCTCTCTCCCTCTCCGTTATATTTTTCTCCCTCTCTCCTCTTTCTTTCTCTCCTCACCTTTCTCTCCTCTCTCTCTATCTCTCTCATCTCACTCTAACCGCATACACAATTTATTAGATTGAGGGAGCTACAGCCCCGCCCCTCTCACACACACACACACACACACACACACACACACACACACACACACACACACACACACACACACACACACACACACACACACACACACACACACACACACACACACACACACACACACACACACACACACACACACACACACACACACACACACACACACACACACACACACACATCGCTGATTTAAGCACCTTATGGTGTTGTCCGGAAGGCATAGCCCCTAATGTCACACCTCTGTCTTGGGAACAGGTAGCATGTTAAAACTCAGGAAGGATTACATTTAGCACATTTACATTTATCTGTAAACATGTCCCCTTCCTTTTAGACGATCCAACCGTTTCCAGATACCCCGCTGTATATAACAGAGGAGAATAAAGTGCAACATGTCATGCGTTATTCATTTCTTGTCACTCGCTACCAATGCAATATTTATGCCTTGCTGACGGTATTGTGAAAATAATGATCAGGGCGCAGTTTGCCAGAAGCATCTTTGACACAATTTTACACTATAACAATTAACTATTAACATAACACATTATATGATTGCTGGAAAAGCGTCTTGCTTCGCCCGTTTGGAAATTAGCTCCAAATGTTCTTGGGGTTGAAGGATGGATTTGGTCTCAGAATACCACTACAAACATGTCCCTTGATAGTCAGTCTGGTTGAACCCGACAAGGCACACGTCGCGCTGGTGCGTTTAGCTGTTGTCACAGAGGAACGCCGTCTTGAAAGACAACAAACGCAAGGGTGCCTGTTCCAGAGATTCAAAAAGAGCTCCCAAAATTATAATCAATACTAATGGGACATCCCATCATTGGGTCAACACACACTGTACTGGTTTGAGGCATCTAGCGCCCTGAAAAAAGTGTGTTTGCCAGAGGGTAGCAGAAAAGAGTTTTATCATCAAACCCTTGGACTGATTCGGCCAATGCAGGAGATGCTGGGTTCGAGCCCAGCTCTCCGCATTGCTATCAGCTTGGCTAATACATACTAATACAATTGGCAGTGTTAGGGGTGGGAAGCTGGTGGGTGGGGATCGGACGTTGTGGACAGCGACTCCTACAGGTCGGTTGGTGCGCCTGCGCAGTAGAATCAGGAAGCGACGGGGCGGCGTGCCCCTCCCACGCAGACCCTCGCCGCTGAGAGATCGCGCTGTGCAGGTGAAAAGATGCGACGGCTGCCTCCTCGAGTACCGGAGGGGACACGTGATGTAAGGCTTCGTCCACATTGCAGCCGGCTTGTGGGAGGCATGGCCAACAGCGTTCGAGACAGGGGAGGGTAGAATTGGATAATATGAAATTGGGGACGGGAGAAAAATAGAAAATGGGGAGAAAAAGTAGATCAAAAAAATATATATACTAATGGGACATCCCATCATTGGGTCAACACACACTGTACTGGTTTGAGGCATCTAGCGCCCTGAAAAAAGTGTTTGCCAGAGGGTGGCAGAAAATAGTTTTATCATCAAACCCTTGGACTGATTCCAGGGGGCAGGATAACGGACAAGATGTCCAGAGACTTTGGAATTATGTGCCACCTCACTGCATAAACAATGGTAGTGGACTATGGCATGGTTCTGATTACAGAAGGTGATCTGGTGTTATCGAAATTAGAGTCCGGTCTCACTCTCTCCAGCGACTGACCAATCAGGTGGATTGGGAGGAAACTCATAGAGAAGAAGCCCGTCCAGCCATGGAGGCAGAGAAAAAGCATCCACTCCCAGAAGAGGGTTGTCCTTTCACCTGGTGGAACACCACAGGAGGTCATGAGCGGTTTCTCTGCTCACACAGAGATCCACTGACTTCAGCCTCCCTGAACTCATCCTGGTCGGCTCTCACTAGAGACGTTAGAGTCTACTCCCACATCGTCCACTCCCGGAACGTGGAGAGCCCAGAAGACTGTGCAGATGAAGTGAGGTCCAGAGCCACAGTTCCACTGCAGCCCGGCGGAGAAGGGGGAAGCGAACTCCACACTGTCTGTTTATACAGGCAGCCGATGTCAGACTGTCCATCCTGACCATGCCGTGCCTGTCTCTCACAAGGCTGAGCAAGTGTTTGAGCACCAGCAATAGTGCTCTGAGCTTTAAAACATTGATGCGATGGGTAGGTGTGGAATTACTATCTCTCCCCCACAGACAGCCTACTGTCCTCCCAAATACCCAAGTCCTGTCTACCCCCCCCCCCCCATTCACACACCTTTTGTCTCTCACCTCCAACCCCCAAACCATGCCCCCCCTCCCAACCTAATAACTCCCCTTCCCCCTTCCTCACCTTGTCCCCCTCACCCGATACCACCCCCTCCTCTCCTTCTCCTAACTAGAACCCCCTTGAACCCCCTTGATCCCCCTCCAATCCTGAACCTAGCAATTCTACCCAGAATTCCCCTCTCTCTCACCCTATAAAGAGCCCTGCCTGAGTGGACTCGGTAGCTCCCCTGTGACACACCAGCTGGTGTCCCCGTTTGGGTCATCATAATATTAGTGCTGTCAGGCGATTAAACAAATGTATCTAATTTATTACAGGATTTGTAATTAATTTATCTAATTAATCGCATTTTAATCGCATAACCATTTTATGCCTGATATTCTATATTCTATAATCATATTTCAAATTGCATGTGTCCGGATGGCAGAATTCAGTACGGTATCTACAAAACCTTCTGTTTAATCATCTTCCATCTATTAATTTGCTTTTCAGGTCTGGTCAATTTGAGCATGGTGTTATTCACAGTCAAAGATAAAAAAAAAATTATGGATATTCTCATTTGGTTCATTACAATTTACTCAAGCCTAGTAACAGACACAGTATTTCTGACACTGGGAATACATTCCCTGAGATGTCCCTAGCATCAGATACCAAGAACATGCCATATAAAAAAATCTGTAAATGTGTATTCTACGTTCTTATGGAATGAGATATAAAAAGAAAATTGTAAAAAAAATTATATATTTGTAATAAATTTTGAGTAAATTTTCATAATGCGATAATTTGCTGTGTAATTAATTAATCTAATTAACGCGATAAACTGACAGCCCTACATAATATTATTATATATTATAGTATTACTCTGACGAATAAACCTTTGTTTACCGAGTCTACCTTCGACTATCTGACTCATCGATCGGGTTTGATTCCCTCACATAGGGTCATCTGTCCGTCTGCCCCTTATAGAGTGACAACACGTCCCTCCCCAGCCTGCTAGACTAGTCACGTGGGATGGTGAGCTGCTCATGGGAACACCCTTCGAGAGGATCTCAGGGTCCTCCAGTGGGCCAAGGTTGCTTTTTCTTTTTTTTTTGTATCCTCTTTTTCTCCGCCTGATTTTTTTCTGTGCTTTTTCTCCCCGTCCCAATTTAGTCGTTATGCCAATTCCCCCCCTCCCCTACCTGGTTGTTGTGCGCATGTTCCCCCTACTGGTCGGTACAAGGGAACCCTGAAGTCTACCACATGCTTCCTCCAACACATGCAGAGACAGCCAGCGGCTCTCTTTTCACCTGGCAGCGAGGACTCTCATTGGTGAAGCGTAACGCGTGGGAGGTCACGCTGCCTTCACCACTTCCTACCTTTCGCTGAGCAGGCGCCCAGACCTGACCTGTAGGCGTCGCTGTCCACAACGCCAGATTACCACCCACGGCTTCCCTCCCCCTAACCCAGCCAAACGAGTTAGTATAGCGATCGGCCCAAGGCGCAGGCAATGCTGACTCCGGGAGTCGAGACCGCAGCCTCTTGCATTGGTGACAAGCGTAATCTCCGCTATGCCACCCGACCGCCCTCTGTCCAAGGTTGCTTTTGACAGATGGGGGAATCCTCAACTAATTTTATTTATAAATTTTTTGGTGTACATTGTAAATTTTCCTCAGAGAGAAAAACCGATGTCGCAATGTCTTGAAATGATTGTGTTCATTGGCGAAGCGAGTGAATTACTCCAAAAACTCGACTTAGTGGGCGACTTAGAGTCAAGTCAACACAAACACGCCCCTATATCTCCGCATGTGAAACAGTCAGGAGGACGCTCACTACCAGTCTACATTAAAATAACGCAATAACGAACCATTTAGTAACGGTAACTGAGTTACTGAATTTAAAAAAGTAATGCCTTATAGAGTACTAGTTACTGTAAAGGTAACAGCGTTACTGTGTTAGTCCCAACACTGCTTTTTCCACATCTGGCTTTGCAGAGAACTCCAGCCAAAGAGAGATCACACATTCTTGGTTTGAACGCCTGATCTGCACTATTAAAGACGTTTTTATTTGGGCTTTAGCTTTCTTTGAGACTAGCGCCAAAAGAATAAAAAGCCAATATCTGGTCATGCTAATCCCAGGTCTTCCCAAAGTAGTGCAAATGTGGCTCTCCAAAACGGCTTTGGCTCTCCGAACCTTTAGGAAAAATGATCATGGTATTTCCACAATTTCTTGATCACTAAGATGATGACGACGACCAAAATCAATGTAAATACAGTGCTATTCATCGGTATCATGGTTTAAAGTGGTTTAGCATGATACCAAGTATCATGATTCTACCATCTATTTTGCAGTGTAATTACATTTATTCAATTACACTCCCTCTTATGGGGAAGAATGTAAAAAAAAAGTGCACTGATGACAAATTCTCCACACTTCTGTATCGTCAAAGTCATGCCTCCAGAAAGGTTTTGAGTGGAAAGGATCTTTAACGCTACAATCACTATTGCCCATTGGTCTAAACTGAAGTTGAGGAGGATATTAAAACTATTTTGGAAAACTCAGCGGTTGTGTGTTGGATGGACCAAATAGTTATTATGGTGTTAGATATTTTCAAACTTTTTTCTCTCGTAACCCCAATTTTCAAAATTGACCCCAATTTGTCTCCTCGCCCCAAACTGATTCATTGTTTTTTCCCCTCTCCTTTTTCTACATCTATCCCCATTGACACCTTACACAGCAGGAACCCACACAAACCTCATCAAAACCCATTGTATACTTTAAAATATCCATGGTCATCAGTGCAGGAGATAATTCATTTCTAATGAATTTTCTTTCTTGTTCTTTTTACTTATGTTAGTTGCTCAGTTGGCAGGTGGAGAGGTGTGTGATACGTGTGGTTTGTTGAGCGGCTGTGTTGTTGCTCTGTTGGCAGGTGGAGAGGTGTGTGATACGTGTGGTTTGTTGAGCGGCTGTGTTGTTGCTCTGTTGGCAGCTGGAGAGGTGTGTGATACGTGCGGTTTGTTGAGCGGCTGTGTTGTTGCTCTGTTGGCAGGTGGAGAGGTGTGTGTGGCGGGTCATGACAGCGGGCCGGTGCTTGAAGAGCAGCCAACCGGTCTGGTTTACCCAGAGGGTTTACCAGAAGGCAAGGTCACACTCAGCTGTCAGGCGAGGGCCAGCCCGGCTGCAAGCTACAGGTGAGCTAACACACACACACACACACACACACACACACACACACACACACACACACACACACACACACACACACACACACACACACACACACACACACACACACACACACACACACACACACACACACACACAGACGCACGCGAGCAGTGAGCACACATAAATACAAATGGACAAAACAGTGTTATAACGCGCTAAATAAATATTTGACGCATAATGCACGTTAAAATCATTTCCTTTTTTTTGGAAAAAGTTTACCAGTTCATATATCAAGAAGAATTTATGGTATGTAATTCTGGCTACAGACATCTTCAGACAGACATTTTAATCGATTGAGATATATGAGAGGTTATTTCCATTCATGAATAAACAGGAAACACTGCTTCACGAGGAGGTGTGACCCCCCCCCCCCCCCTCTTCCAGGTGGCTGGTGAACGGGACAGAGGTCCCGCTGGGCATGGACCTCCGCTACACGCTGGTGGCGGGCAACCTGGTGATCAACAGCCCCCAGTCCGGCAAGGACGCCGGCTCCTACCAGTGTCTGGCCGGCAACCGCTGCGGCACCATCATCAGCCGCGCCGCCAACCTCAAATTCGGCTGTAAGTGGGGATGTCCGATATTATCAGCCGATATTGGCATTAAAATGTGATATCGGAAAATATCGGTATCGGTTTTCAAAAAGAATTTTATTTTTATTAATTTTTTACATTTCTATAACCTTTATTTACCCAGGCAAGCAAGTAAGAACAAATTCTGATTTTATTTATTGTCAAAAGTATGCATAATGTTGTGTTAATTCCACAACAAGAGATATGTAATGTTAATTACCTGAAGTTATTCAGTTTTTTGGGGGGGAAACCCTGCATATATCGGTATCGGTTGATATCGGTTGATATCGGTATCGGAAATTAAGAGTTGGACAATATCGGTATATCGGTATCGGTAAAAAAGCCAATATCGAGCATCCCTAGCTGTAAGTGAGCCTGCATCAAGGGGAACGCCGCCGGTTTTAAGAATTCACATACTGTAATGTGTGTTTTCCCTGACCCCAGGTCAGTTCACTCACTATCTGTCAACACGCACCACTATCTGTCCCCTGACCCCAGGACAGTTCACTCACTATCTGTCAACACGCACCACTCTCTGTCTAACTGACCCCAGGACAGTTCACTCACTATCTGTCAACATGCACCGCTCTCTGTCTAACTGACCCCAGGACAGTTCACTCACTATCTGTCAACATGCACCACTCTCTGTCTAACTGACCCCAGGACAGTTCACTCACTATCTGTCAACATGCACCACTCTCTGTCTAACTGACCCCAGGACAGTTCACTCACTATCTGTCAACATGCACCACTCTCTGTCTAACTGACCCCAGGACAGTTCACTCACTATCTGTCAACATGCACCACTCTCTGTCTAACTGACCCCAGGACAGTTCACTCACTATCTGTCAACATGCACCACTCTCTGTATAACTGACCCCAGGGCAGTTCACTCACTATCTGTCAACATGCACCACTCTCTGTCCCCCTGACCCCAGGACAGTTCACTCACTATCTGTCAACATGCACCACTCTCTGTCTAACTGACCCCAGGACAGTTCACTCACTATCTGTCAACATGCACCACTCTCTGCTGAAGCTAGAAACCCGAGAGAGAATCCCTGGATGTTTGACGTCGCCTGGATTTCATGTTCACGTTCACAATGGATGGAGCACTGCCTTTGTGAACCGATAAAATGTTGATGTGAGCTCTTCTTTCACCAAAATGAGGTTTTCAAAATGTGGCGTGTGGGAGAACTCAGCTGAACATTAATGGCTCCACGAAGTCAGTGCCCCATTCAGTGACATGTGGAGCATCACATATTTCTGCCTTCTAGCTGTAGGAGACAGCTGTGTTGTCCTTGGGTCCAAGACATTAACACAATTGGCCTTTAGTGATTTGTTGTTTTGATCGACATTTGGAAAAGTGTTGAAGACTGTTGTTTGGCCTTGTGAATGTGTATGTAACATGCTTGTCCTTGAAAGGCCTGAAGCTGTCTAGAACACTGACAAAAAAGTTGTTTTGTAGGTATTCTTAATGGTACTTTAGAGTTTGTAATTTCCTGGAAAACAATTTTTTAAATGTTGATGAGTCATCCCAGCACACAGGGGCGTTAACTAATTGTGTGTCCAATGAAATGCTTTCTAGAATTACAAAACAACACACAACTTATGTTGTGTAATATTGCTAATGTAAGTTGCTAAAGTTACTAACATTGTGTAACGTTGCTAACATTACGTTGCTAACATTAGCTTTCTAGCTAATGGGTCGACCGTAACGCACATTCACTGATATTGGCTACTCACCAACAATATGGGACCCTCCCTAGCTTCCTGTTTTTACAGGACACACATACATTATGTAGAATCAAATAGCATTCTGCTGGTCATTTTATGGGGACTTTAACTGATATTGTGATCTTGCTAATCGTGATTAGCGCTTTGCTAAATTCTTTCCTATTTCTGTTTGGATGTCAAAGGGATACGGTAGCTAGCAAGCTTATTTAATGTTAGCTGCTTCCTTACATTGTAATGAACACCATTGTTAGACTATTGTCTTGTTTTCCTTTCTTTACCTCTTTCTCTCTATCTCTCTCTGTCTATATCCCTCTCTCTATCTCCCTCTCTCTCTCTCCCTCCCTCATCCTTGTCCTCCCTCTCTCCCTCTCTCCCTCTCTCTGTCTATCCCTCTCTTTATCTCTCTCTTTCTCTCTGCCTCCCTCATCCTTGTCCTCTCTCTCTCTCTCTCTCTCTCTCTCTCTCTCTCTCTCTCTCTCTCTCTCTCTCTCTCTCTCTCTCTCTCTCTCTCTCTCTCTCTCTTTCTCTCCTCTCACTCCTCCCCATCAGACCTCCAGGACTTCCCTCCAGAGACCAGGAGTCCCCAGACAGCGTACGAGGGGGTGGGTGCTTTCTTGGCCTGCCAGCCCCCTCCTCACTACCCAGGTAAGCTGGTTCTGTGGCCTACGCTGGCCTATTATGTGGACAGTAATAGGAATAGTATGTACCTACTATTATACTACCTACTGCAATGACCGAAACAACCTATTACAATGCAGGTTTGCCATAGTCCAACATATAATTTTTACACAATCTAAAAAGGGACCTCCATTTGTAGCTTAGAGGGCTGAACAAGCCTATTGGACTGTCTAATATCTCCACTATACAGAACTGTGCCGTGAAGGGTTGTGCAGGGCTGAGCCCAGTAAAACCCAGCTGGGCCTTGGAGTGCTGTAATTGAAAAAGCCCTATGTAGCCCCTGTAATGGGGAGGGGGCTCAAGGAGAACAGTAGGTGCCACATAGGGGAGATTGGGGTACATTGCCAGCCAACTCTTGTTTCTAGGAAACCATAAAAGAAAGTGAGCATAGAACCTATCGTAATCAAGGGCACACAACAAAAAATTAGTTTATATGCGGACGATGTAATATTGTTCATGGAAAACCCCAACACCACATTGCCTCATCTGCTCAAGTTGATTGAGGACTTTGGTGATTTATCGGGATTTAAGATAAATTGGCCGAAGTCGGCTTTCCTTCCACTTAACACCCCTGCAAAAAAAGATACAACCCTCCCAGGACAGATACCGATGGTAAAACATTTCAGATGCTTGGGAGTGGAAATATTCCCTACCATAAGACAAACGGTGAAGCACAACTACACAAAAATCCAAAACAAAATCAAAGACGACCTTGATAGATGGGCAAAACTTAAAAACACAGTACAAGCACGGATATCAATAGTTAAGATGGATGTACTACCTAAAATCAACTTCTTCTGTTCAATGCTACCGTTACCCCCTCCAGAGGGTTACTGGAAAAGATTACACTCCTCCACATACACATTTATTTGGAATAACAAACCACCACGTATAAAAAGATCCACCGCACAGAGAAATAAAGCAGATGGTGGCATGGCATTTCCAGATTTTTTCCTATATTTTAAGGCATACTCATTAAGTCCATTGACAACATGGTTTGACTCCCAAGCATTAGCATCCTGGAGAAAAATAGAAGAAAACATAGTAGCCCCACATAGACTGAAGGACATAGCATACACTAAACTACCAATCAAGCACTGTGAACGGAAATTTGGCCCCATAATTACTCATGCGATCCGGATATGGCGTGAATCACAAAAAAAAAATCCTAACCCACAAAAATGGCACAATCATACTCCCTTATTCAATAACAATGCTCTCTTAATTGGAAAACGACCTATAAGATTCCCTAAATGGGAAGAGCAAGGCATACACTCATTAGGGGATGTTTTTAACAAACAGGGTTTTTGTAGTGATAAAGAAATACGCAAAAAATTTTATCTCACCAAGTCCACATGGCTTTTTCACAAACAGTTAGAGCTATGTTTGAAGTCTCACGGTGTTCCATTAGACAGACCAATTGAACACCACAGATACCACAAATTCTTCTACGCAAGAGAGACATCGAGAGGTTTTGTTTCAGAATTTTATCATCAATTACTAACGTCCTCGTATGAAACCCTCCAACTTGACTCTGTCTGGAGGAGGGATATACCAGACCTGGAAAATGACTTTGATTGGCAAGGAGCCTGGGCAAATGTCCGACTTACATCAAGGAACCCGGATCATCAACAAATCAATCTTAACTATATTCACAGGACATACTTGACTCCTATAAGACTGTGCCGAATGGGGCTTAAACAAGATTCCAAATGCACCCAATGTACAAATGGGGACGAAGGGACATTTATGCACATGTATTGGGACTGCTCACCAGTTAAGGCATTCTGGAAAGATGTGACCCAACAAATATCAAAACTCGTATCTTGGAATATACCTGTACACCCCTCGGTATTACTATTGAATGATGTTTTTGAGTTTGCAGTGAATCCACAGCTAAAGAGATTGGTTTTATCGGGTATCACAGTAGCCAAAAAGCTGATCGCATCACGCTGGTTTCAACCGGAAAAGATTTGCCGTAAAGTTTGGTTTCTTACATATCTCGATGTAATTTACCATGAAATATCTACAGCAAGAATTCTGGGTCTCAATGAATCCAAAATGTCAATGTGGTTAGAAGTGGTGGAGAGAATAAAAGCTAGCTTATAATGGTAGTGTCTGGTTAGGTGCGAGGGATAGTGGAGGTACTTCTCAAGGTGGGGTCCGGGAGGGGGGGGTTCGAGCTGAGCATATGTGTGTAGGTTTTTTTTTAGATAACAGGTATTATGGGTATATCTTATATAAGACAACTAACTAAAAGGTGATCTCATTGGATGTGCCCTGACAATTAATGCTTGTATATCTTATCGTGTGTTGTCATGTTTGTTTATATGTTTGTTTAAAAAATTATAAAAAAATAAAATACAAAAAAAAAAAAAAGTGAGCATGTGACCGGAAATTTAGGAGGAAGGCGTCATTTCATGGAGTCTGTGAAGGTAAGAGCCACATGGCTAAAGTGGTTAGAAAAAAAACATTTTTCATTCATGAAAGTGAATTTAATCATCAGTTTCATGAGGATTGTGTTTAGACCAACATAGATCATTTAACATTTGTTTTATACCTCAGTTGGGGTATCTATAAGTAGTAAACCTAGCATGAAAGTGCACCATTCTAGCTGTTGGGGCTAATTAATTACAAATGGTATCTCTGGCGTAAATTGAGCCATTTGGCCAGGGGCAAGTTGAGCCGGTGTTTCAGTGCAGATGTTTGTTATTTTTAAGTTCAAATTCAGATTTAGCTTTTTCCTTCAGAGAATGCCTTCAGAAGGCATTCTCAGGCCTAGGTTGAAATGGTTTCAAATGCAATAATGAAACAAAGCTAGGCTTAATTGTGTTTAATAAATAAAAATTAGTGGTGGGACTCTTAATTAGAGACGTTATAGTTAATTCATCGAAATTAATCACATTTTAATCGCATATCAATATTTTCCTTCATTGGTTGTAACAGTATAAGAATTCAATAATATATACCTCTGTTAAAGATGATCAATCTACACAATATGGTTTGGCGATGATACTTTTGATCTTCAATGGGTGATGACAATGGGGGTAAATCACAGGTGGAACCAAGTCTATTGAACTGTCCCATGAGGCTAACAATCCTACTATTCTCAAAGATGATACAATCCTTTGGAACTCTGTAGCACGATTTAGTTCCTGGAGAACATTTAATGAGCATAACAATGATTTCCCTCTCTCCTCCCTCCGCCTCTAGCACTATACTACCGCTGGTTCCTCTAATGATTTCCCTCTCTCCCCCCTCCGCCTCTAGCACTATACTACCGCTGGTTCCTCTAATGATTTCCCTCTCTCCCCCCTCCGCCTCTAGCACTATACTACCGCTGGTTCCTCAACGAGTTCCCCACCTTCGTCCAGACAGGCGGCAGGCTGTTTGTGTCCCAGGTGACGGGGAATCTCTACATGGCTAAGGCAGAAGCTAACGATACAGGGAACTACTTCTGCTTCACCACCATCAACATGGACGTGAGCAAAAAGAGCTCCTTCAGCAAAGCCAACCAGCTCACCGTGCAGCCTGATGGTACGTACTGTAGTGTACAGACACCAGTCCACTTCCACCCAGCTCACCGTGCAGCCTGACGGTACGTACTGTACAGACACCAGTCCTCTTCCACCCAGCTCACCGTGCAGCCTGACGGTACGTACTGTACAGACACCAGTCCACTTCCACCCGGCTCACCGTGGAGCCTGACGGTACGTACTGTACAGACACCAGTCCTCTTCCACCCAGCTCACCGTGCAGCCTGACGGTACGTACTGTACAGACACCAGTCCACTTCCACCCAGCTCACCGTGCAGCCTGACGGTACGTACTGTACAGACACCAGTCCACTTCCACCCGGCCCACCGTCCAGCCTGACGGTACGTACTGTACAGACACCAGTCCACTTCCACCCGGCCCACCGTGCAGCCTGACGGTACGTGTGTAAAAAGTACCCAGAAATTATACTTAAGTGAAAGTATGGGTCTCTAAATCGTACTCAAGTCAAAGTCAGAGTATCTGGCTAAAAACACACTTGAGTAAAAGTAAAAAAAGTTTCTACTTTTAAATGTACTTAAGTATTAAAAATTTAAAGTAAAAACTTTTGTTTTGACCATCTATTCTTCTGATAGCAGGTGTTTAATCAAATATCCCCGCTTTCTAGTCTTGCACAAGGATTAATCAGCATGGGTATGGGCGGGTTCATTTTCCATTGATGGGGATTTGATTGGCTGTTTTTAAATAAAGTGTGGCCGCAGGATTAATAACGTTAACGTTAGTTCGGCCAGAGAAACAAATATACTAATTAAAATGGTTGGACCTGCGAGATTTGTACTTTGTACTTTGTAGGTCTGCATTTTAAATGTAAGGAGTAAAAAGTATGTTTTTTTTCTCTGAAATGTAATTGAGTAAAAGTACAAGTACACAAACATAATAATACTCGAGTAAAGTACAAATCCCCCAAAACAGTTTAAGTATTGTAACGAAGTACAATTACTCAAGTACTTTACACCCCTGGTATGTGTGTGTGTATCGAAGGAGGTCATATCAGACCCCTGAATCTCTGTGAGAGCAACTGTGGATGTCAATGGAATGGAGAATCAGCTGCCTTAACAGATGCCCAAGGTCACCTCACGCAGGATGCCACGAACCGATAACAAACGGCAGCGCTGGACTTAGATTTCATGGGGAAGCCGGCGCATCTCTCTGTCCTCTGCAGCCCACTCTGTCTCCCACACAGTAGAACGTCTAGTCAAGACGGAGCCACAGATGAAAGCACCGTCCTGTACAATAGAAAAGCAAGGTTGCAGGTTTTACACACTGAGTGTAATCCTTCCAGCCGGTTTCCTGACGTTCATGTGCTAAATGTATGCAGCGTGGCCATGAACAGATAACTGGTCCATATGCTGAGTGGTTGCCATGCGTACAGGAGAATACGTGGTAACACTTTACAATACAGCCCGCGTTGTACAGTGTAATTACACCAGAACCTACGGTGTAATTACACTGTAACTTCCTCGTATCCATACATATATTTATCGGTTCCTACTGGTACTTAAATGTAGGTCCAGCAGAAGAAAACAAGACAACGTGGAACAATTGGGGATTCAGAGTGTAACTTCCCCGACATTTACCCTGTAATTTCCAGGAATGTATAATGTATATGTTTTTACATACTGAAAGTATATTTTTAGTTTATGAAGTGTGTCGAAAGAATATTTCTACCCATATTTACTTTTCTGAGAGTATACTTGTATTCTGTCTGTCTTTCTGCACCATGACTTGTACAGCCAAACATGACAGAAACACAAACATAAGGTGTCTATGAATTGTTTATTCAACAATGTCCTGCTTCACATTCACTGTTTCTCTAACCGTTAGGCCACAACTGGCCCCTTATTTTAAGTTATATGTATATTCAGAAAGTATACTAAATTTGTCTTTCACTTAAGTTGTACTTTGTGTGTTGAAAGTTGTACTTAAGATGTGCTTAAATATATAAAATGTATTAACATACATTAACTTTTTATGGACTCTAAGCGAGAAGAGACTGTCACAGAGGAACAAAGGGTTAAGTTCATGTTGTTCTGATAACTTACCTGCATTTCATTGGAGAGAGGTGTTCACCGTAGAGGGTGATTGGCCAAAGGTTATGCGGGGGCGGGTCTAATGAGGTCAGAGAGGAGATGTTAATGTGTATAAGTGCGTCCTGAGACAGAAAAGTAGGACTTTGCTGAAAATAGATGCTATTACACTTCAATTGAACTCGGATAGAAAACAGAAAGTAGAAGAAGTGAGATCGTCAGTTGGTGGTTTTTCCTCTGGGGCACCTCAACCTTCGGGTAGTCTGTGCACTGTGATATAATAATAATAATAATAATAATAATAATAATAATAATAATAATAATAATAATAATAATAATAATAATAATAATAATAATAATAATAATAATAATAATAATAATAATAATAATAATAATAATAATAATAATAATATACTGTGTAGAAGAACATACAAACTAGGGAGAGAGTAAAATGGGTTAAGGTAGAGGGGGGGGGGGGTGTTTCCTTGGAGGCAGGGAGACTTTACACGCCATCCTGTGGCACGGAATACATCTGGGCTCCACAGAGTTACATGTAGCAAAGAAAATAATCTCTCCCTCTGCGTCCTTTGCTACCAACTACATGGTAAATGGACTGCATTTATATATCGCTTTTATCCAATAACTTACAACTTGTGCCTCTCATTCACCCATTCATTCACACACCGACGGCGGAGGCAACCATGCAAGGTGCCAACCTGCTCATCAGTTTAAGTGCCTTGCTCAAGGACACTTCAACATTCTGCCAGGAGGAGCTGGAATCGAACCGATTGCCAGGCGGCTGCTCTACCTCCAGAGCCACTGCCACACCCCACTACCAGATACATATACATGAATCTAATATATGATATAAGTAAATAAATAAATAAAATACTCAAGTATAGTCTCAGAAAAGTATGTATGGGTAGAAATGTACTTTTGACTCACTTGATATACAAAAGATGTACTTTCAGTATGGGAATATATCCTTTTTTTTGTACTTTGTCTTCATTGACAGTATATAACTTCATTGGGGTTTCATAAGTAACATTACACCTTTGTTCCACAATAGTTAACCCCAGGAAGTCGGCTCCGAGCATCAAAGTGCGCTACCCAGCAGAGACCTACGCGCTCGCAGGACATACTACGCAGCTGGAGTGCTTCGCCTACGGCAAGTAAGTTCTCATTCGCCGACAAGAACTCAGATGAGTGTTCTGTGTTCTATCCCTCAGATGAACTGTGTTCCCTCTTCTCTCTATAGATGCTGTGTTCTGTCTTCTCTCTATAGATGCTGTGTTCTGTCTTATCTCTATAGATGAACTGTGTTCCCTCCTCTCTCTATAGTTGCTGTGTTCTGTCCTCTCTCTATAGATGCTGTGTTCTGTCTTCTCTCTATAGCTGCTGTGTTCTGTCTTCTCTCTATAGCTGCAGTGTTCCCTCTTCTCTCTATAGATGCTGTGTTCTGTCTTCTCTCTATAGATTAACTGTGTTCTGTCTTCTCTCTATAGCTGCTGTGTTCCCTCCTCTCTCTATAGATGCTGTGTTCTGTCTTCTCTCTATAGATGCTGTGTTCTGTCTTCTCTCTATAGCTGCTGTGTTCTGTCTTCTCTCTATAGATGCTGTGTTCTGTCTTCTCTCTATAGATGCTGTGTTCTGTCTTCTCTCTATAGCTGCTGTGTTCTGTCTTCTCTCTATAGATGCTGTGTTCTGTCTTCTCTCTATAGCTGCTGTGTTCTGTCTTCTCTCTATAGATGCTGTGTTCTGTCTTCTCTCTATAGCTGCTGTGTTCTGTCTTCTCTCTATAGATGCTGTGTTCTGTCTTCTCTCTATAGATGCTGTGTTCTGTCTTCTCTCTATAGATGCTGTGTTCTGTCTTCTCTCTATAGATGCTGTGTTCTGTCTTCTCTCTATAGATGCTGTGTTCTGTCTTCTCTCTATAGCTGCTGTGTTCTGTCTTCTCTCTATAAATGCTGTGTTCTGTCTTCTCTCTATAGATGATGTGTTCTGTCTTCTCTCTATAGCTGCTGTGTTCTGTCTTCTCTCTATAGATGCTGTGTTCCCTCCTCTCTCTATAGATGCTGTGTTCTGTCTTCTCTCTATAGATGCTGTGTTCTGTCTTCTCTCTATAGATGCTGTGTTCTGTCTTCTCTCTATAGCTGCTGTGTTCTGTCTTCTCTCTATAGATGCTGTGTTCTGTCTTCTCTCTATAGATGCTGTGTTCTGTCTTCTCTCTATAGATGCTGTGTTCTGTCTTCTCTCTCTAGCTGCTGTGTTCTGTCTTCTCTCTATAGCTGCTGTGTTCTGTCTTCTCTCTATAGATGCTGTGTTCTGTCTTCTCTCTATAGATGCTGTGTTCTGTCTTCTCTCTCTAGCTGCTGTGTTCTGTCTTCTCTCTATAGCTGCTGTGTTCTGTCTTCTCTCTATAGATGCTGTGTTCTGTCTTCTCTCTATAGATGCTGTGTTCTGTCTTCTTTCTATAGATTAACTCTTCTTCTTCTTCTTCTTCTTCTTCTTCTTCTTCTTCTTCTTCTTCTTCTTCTTCTTCTTCTTCTTCTTCTTCTTCTTCTTCTTCTTCT
>NC_140170.1:166802494-166828054 GCF_963971535.1 Notolepis coatsorum | reverse complement strand
CCCTTTGATTAAAAAACACCCCCTATGTCCATTTTCCTTTTTTTTGGGCATATTTCAGTTAGTCACAGTAACAGTCACCTAGTAAAAGTGAGATAATTGACAATATCAAAACATGCTAGGGCTGTACCGAATAGTTCGAAGCTTCGTTCATAATATTGACATTCGAATTCTAAATCAACATAAAAAATTGTAATACATTTTTTTTTTTTACATTTTTATTTGCCAAGGTATGGCGAGTGCCATACCTTGCCATACCAAAATGACGCCCCTGGTGCCACCTCACTGCATAAACAATGGTAGTGGACTATGGCATGGTTCTGATTACAGAAGGTGATCTGGTGTTATCGAAATTAGAGTCCGGTCTCACTCTCTCCAACGACCAATCAGGTGGATTGGAGGAAACTCATAGAGAAGCCCGTCCAGCCATGGAGGCAGAGAAAAAGCATCCACTCCCAGAAGAGGGTTGTCCTTTCACCTGGTGGAACACCACAGGAGGTCATGAGCGGTTTCTCTGCTCACACAGAGATCCACTGACTACAGCCTCCCTGAACTCATCCTGGTCGGGTCTCACTAGAGACGTTAGAGTCTACTCCCACATCGTCCACTCCCGGAACGTGGAGAGCCCAGAAGACTGTGCAGATGAAGTGAGGTCCAGAGCCACAGTTCCACTGCAGCCCAGCGGAGAAGGGGGAAGCGAACTCCACACTGTCTGTTTATACAGGCAGCCGATGTCAGACTGTCCATCCTGACCAAGCCATGCCTGTCTCTCACAAGGCTGAGCAAGTGTTTGAGCACCAGCAATAGTGCTCTGAGCTTTAAAACATTGATGCGATGGGTAGCTGTGGAATTACTATCTCTCCCCCACAGACAGCCTACTGTCCTCCCAAATACCCAAGTCCTGTCTACCCCCCCCCCCATTCACACACCTTTTGACTCTCACCTCCAACCCCCAAACCATGCCCCCCCCTCCCCACCTAATAACTCCCCTTCCCCCTTCCTCACCTTGTCCCCCTCACCCGATACAACTCACCCCCCTCTCCTTCTCCTAACTAGAACCCCCTTGAACCCCCTTGATCCCCCTCCAATCCTGAACCTACTGTAGCAATTCTACCCAGAGTTCCTCTCTCTCTCACCCTATAAAGAGCCCTGCCTGAGTGGACTCGGTAGCTCCCCTGTGACACACCAGCTGGTGTCCCAGTTTGGGTCATCATAATATTAGTGCTGTCAGGCGATTAAAAAAATGAATCTAATTAATTACAGGATTTGTAATTAATTAATCTAATTAATCGCATTTTAATCGCATAACCATTTTATGCCTGATATTCTATATTCTATAATCATATTTCAAATTGCATGTGTCCGGATGGCAGAATTCAGTACGGTATCTACAAAACCTTCTGTTTAATCATCTTCCATCTATTAATTAGCTTTTCAGGTCTGGTCAATTTGAGCATGGTGTTATTCACAGTCAAAGATAAAAAAAAAAATTATGGATATTCTCATTTGGTTCATTACAATTTACTCAAGCCTAGTAACAGACACAGTATTTCTGACACTGGGAATACATTCCCTGAGATCCATAGATGTCCCTAGAATCAGATACCAAGAACATGCCATATAAAAAAAAATCTGTAAATGTGTATTCTACGTTCTTATGGAATGAATGAGATATAAAAAAAAATTGTAAAAAAATATATATATTTGTAATACATTTTGAGTTAAATTTCATAACGCGATAATTTGCTGTGTAATTAATGAATCTAATTAACGCGATAAACTGACAGCCCTACATAATATTATTATATATTATAATATTACTCTGACGAATAAACCTTTGTTTACCGAGTCTACCTTTGACTATCTGACTCATCGATCGGGTTTGATTCCCTCACATAGGGTCATCTGTCCGTCTGCCCCTTATAGAGTGACAACACGTCCCTCTCCAGCCTGCTAGACTAGTCATGTGGGATGGTGAGCTGCTCATGGGAACACCCTTCGAGAGGATCTCAGGGTCCTCCAGTGGGCCAAGGTTGCTTTTTTTTTTTTTTTTTTTATCCTCTTTTTTTCCGCTTGATTTTTTTCTATGCTTTTTCTCCCCATCCCAATTTAGTCGTTATGCCAATTCCCCCCCTCCCCTACCTGGTTGTTGTGCGCATGTTCCCCCTACTGGTCAGTACAAGGGAACCCTGAAGTCTACTGTGGTATATTATCTAAATGAAACATGATTTTCCCCTATTCCACTCTACTGGACGGTTGCTGTAAGTGGTAAAAGAAAGGTGTATGTATATTTATAATCTCCCCAAAAACATAGATTTAAATATTGCAAAAGGTTAAAATCATGCTAATATTCAATAGATTATCTTAGGAAATAGTAACTAAGCATTACAAATTGATACGCTAAATAACAACAACTAGAATAAGAAATAATGTATTAGGTAAGAAGAGGTTACTAAAGTAGGCACAGAGACCAAAATGGAGCAAAACTGTAGTTAAGTCAGACAGGAACACTGGTCACTTTAGCTGATAAGGTTAACCTAGAACAGATGCCAACTGCAGATTGCAAAACACTTTGAATGGGTCCTGTCAGCCTGACCTCGGTAGATTGTGAGTAAAGTTGCCTTGAAAATGTGCTGAGAAAACTGTGGGTACAAGGAGGGGAGTTGGTTACGACAAGCTTCAAAGCGAACTCAAAAAACAGACCAACTGCTAAAAGCCATATGCACACATATACACTTTAGTATAGGTGAATTTGGATCTGTCTTTTCACACTAAAAACACTTTAACTGCCGAAGGTTAAATTCATGATATACCATCCCTTGCCAGCTCTATTTGTCTATGGAGAAGTTCCCCTTCTTTGCAGGGCTATAACTTTTTAAATTCTATTGCTAGATTGCCATTATTAGGGCCCATTCAATGTCCTATATGTATTGTTCAGGGTGTATGAACGTTAAACTTTTTCATTCACATATTGATACTAAAATATGGTCTAAAGTATAAGTGTGTTTTTATCTTTTTCTGCAGCTTTCTCCAGAACGTGATTTATAGCTCCAAATGCATTATATTGATGATGAAATACAGTTTGATAGCGATCTGTGCCAGATACAAAATTTCAACTGGAGGTACTTCTAGAAGTTACTACACGTCACCTGATGTTGACCGGATGGGCGAGGGGGCGTTTATAATTCCATGGGCAACGTTATACCATTCATCTAATGTGGGTCATATGTTCATCATAGCAGTTAGTAAAGAAGACGTTAGAGAATAACGCTGAATCTTACCGTGGCTTCCTCGCGCCGCTGGACGATGAGCGTGGAACTGAAATATTCCTATTATGGGATGTAGACATATCCGATCCAAGGCGCAGGCAATGCTGACTCCGGGAGTCGAGACCGCAGCCTCTTGCATTGGTGACAAGCGTAATCTCCGCTATGCCACCCGACCGCCCTCGGTCCAAGGTTGCTTTTGACAGATGGGGGAATCCTCAACAAATTTTATTTATACATTTTTTGGTGTACATGGTCAATTTTCCTCAGAGAGAAAGACCGATGCAATGTCTTGAAATTATTGTGTTTATTGGCGAAGCGAGTGAATTACTACAAAAACTCGACTTAGTGGGCGACTTAGAGTCAAGTCAACACAAACACGCCCCTATATCTCCGCATGTGAAACAGTCAGGAGGACGCTCGCTACCAGTCTACATTAAAATAACGCAACAACGAACCATTTAGTAACAGTAACTGAGTTACTGAATTTAAAAAGTAATGCGTTAGAGTACTAGTTACTGTAAAAGTAACAGCGTTACTGTGTTAGTCCCAACACTGCTTTTTCCACATCTGGCTTTGCAGAGAACTCCAGCCAAAGAGAGATCACACATTCTTGGTTTGAACGCCTGATCTGCACTATTAAAGACGTTTGGGCTTTCTTTGAGACTAGAGCCAAAAGAATAAAAAGCCAATATCTGGTCATGCTAATCCCAGGTCTTCCCAAAGTAGTGCTCACTGGCCAAATGTGGCTCTCCAAAGCGGCTTTGGCTCTCCGAACCTTTATGAAAAATGATCATGGTATTTCCACAATTTCTTGATCACTAAGATGATGACGACAACCAAAATCAATGTAAATACAGTGCTATTCATCTGTATCAGGGTTTAAAGTGGTTTAGCATGATACCAAGTACCATGATTCTACCAAGTGATCTATTTAGCAGTGTAATTACATTTATTCAATTACACTCCCTCTTATGGGGAAGAATGTAAAAAAAAAGGTGCACTGATGACAAATTCTCCACACTTCAGTATAGTCAAAGTCATGCCTCCAGAAAGGTTTTGAGTGGAAAGGATCTTTAACGCTACAATCACCATTGCCCATTGGTCTAAACTGAAGTTGAGGAGGATATTAAAACTATTTTGGAAAACTCAGCGGTTGTGTGTTGGATGGACCAAATAGTTATTATGGTGTCAGCTCTAAGACATTTTCAAAATTGACCCCAATTTGTCTCCTCGCCCCAAACTGATTCATTGTTTTTTCCCCTCTCCTTTTTGTACATCTATCCCCATTGACACCTTACACAGCAGGAACCCACACAAACCTCATCAAAACCCATTGTATACTTTAAAATATCCATGGAGATAATTAATTTCTAATGAATTTTCTTTCTTGTTCTTTTTACTTATGTTAGTTGCTCTGTTGGCAGGTGGAGAGGTGTGTGATACGTGTGGTTTGTTGAGCGGCTGTGTTGTTGCTCTGTTGGCAGGTGGAGAGGTGTGTGATACGTGTGGTTTGTTGAGCGGCTGTGTTGTTGCTCTGTTGGCAGGTGGAGAGGTGTGTGTGGCGGGTCATGACAGCGGGCCGGTGCTTGAAGAGCAGCCAACTGGTCTGGTTTACCCAGAGGGTTTACCAGAAGGCAAGGTCACACTCAGCTGTCAGGCGAGGGCCAGCCCGGCTGCAAGCTACAGGTGAGCTAACACACACACACACACACACACACACACACACACACACACACACACACACACACACACACACACACACACACACACACACACACACACACACACACACACACACACACACACACACAGACGCAGATGCACGCGAGCAGTGAGCACACATAAATACAAATGGACAAAACAGTGTTATAACGCGCTAAATAAATATTTGACGCATAATGCACGTTAAAATCATTTCCTTTTTTTTGGAAAAAGTTTACCAGTTCATATTTCAAGAAGAATTTATGGTATGTAATTCTGGCTACAGACATCTTCAGACAGACATTTTAATCGATTGAGATATATGAGAGGTTATTTCCATTCATGAATAAACAGGAAACACTGCTTCACGAGGAGGTGTGACCCCCCCCCCCCCCTCTCTCTTCCAGGTGGCTGGTGAACGGGACAGAGGTCCCGCTGGGCATGGACCTCCGCTACACGCTGGTGGCGGGCAACCTGGTGATCAACAGCCCCCAGTCCGGCAAGGACGCCGGCTCCTACCAGTGTCTGGCCGGCAACCGCTGCGGCACCATCATCAGCCGCGCCGCCAACCTCAAGTTCGGCTGTAAGTGGGGATGTCCGATATTATCGGCCGATATTGGCATTAAAATGTGATATCGGAAAATATCGGTATCGGTTTTCAAAAAGACATTTTTTTTTTTTTTTTTTTTTTTACATTTCTATAACCTTTATTTACCCAGGCAAGCAAGTAAGAACAAATTCTGATTTTATTTATTGTCAAAAGTATGCATAAGTAAGGGATAATGTATGGCTAGGAGGTCATTGTCGCAAAATAATTGACCGACACGGAGTTTAAAATACCGAGGCGCCGCGCCGAGGTGTTTTAAACGGAGTGAAGGTCAATTATTTTGCGACAATGACCGAGTAAAGCTATACATTATCCCGCTTATTACATGGCTAACTTACTAACAATATACCTAATTCATTTGACAAATCGCAGTTCTGTGGCTCTGTCAGCCCAAATAAAGTGATTATTATTATCGCGAGCAGCAGCCTCTGTTCTGGCTCCGCTGTGTTCAGGCTCCGCTCGTTGCTCCGCCCCCTGTCATCGCCGGCAGCACTGAAACAGTGTGTGTCAGTGGGCTTGATTGCGAACAGCTGCGCTCTGCGGTCATTATTGAAAAATCTGCGGTCATTATCGAAAAATAATGACCAATCACAAGCAAGCATTTCGGCGAATGTGAAAACGCCATGTAATAATGTTGTGTTAATTCCACAACAATAGATATGTAAGGGATAATGTATGCCTACGAGGTCATTGTCGCAAAATAATTGACCGACACGGAGTTTAAAATACCGAGGCGCCGCGCCGAGGTGTTTTAAACGTAGTGAAGGTCAATTATTTTGCGACAATGACCGAGTAGGCTATACATTATCCCGCTTATTACATGGCTAACTTACTAACAATATACCTAATTCATTTGACAAATCGCAGTTCTGTGGCTCTGTCAGCCCAAATAAAGTGATTATTATTATCGCGGGCAGCCTCTGGCTCCGCTGTCAGTGCAGCGCTATACATTATCCCGCTTATTACATGGCTAACTTACTAACAATATACCTAATTCATTTGACAAATCGCAGTTGTTCTGTGGCTCTGTCAGCCCAAATAAAGTGATTATTATTATCGCGGGCAGCCTCTGTGTTCTGGCTCCGCTGTGTTCAGGCTCCGCTCGTCGCTCCGCTCGTCGCTCCGCTCGTCGCTCCGCCCCCTGTCATCGCCGGCACGGCAGTGTCTAATTGCACTGAAACAGTGGGCTTGATTGCGAACAGCTGCGCTCTGCGGTCATTATTGAAAAATCTGCGGTCATTATTGAAAAATAATGACCGCAGTCGGGGGGCTATTGACCAATCACAAGCAAGCATTTCGGCGAATGTGAAAACGCCATGTAATAAGTAATGTTAATTACCTGAAGTTATTCAGTTTTTTGGGGGGGAAACCCTGCATATATCGGTATCGGTTGATATCGGTTGATATCGGTATCGGAAATTAAGAGTTGGACAATATCGGTATATCGGTATCGGTAAAAAAGCCAATATCGAGCATCCCTAGCTGTAAGTGAGCCTGCATCAAGGGGAACGCCGCCGGTTTTAAGAATTCACATACTGTAATGTGTGTTGTCCCTGACCCCAGGACAGTTCACTCACTATCTGTCAACATGCACCACTCTCTGTCTAACTGACCCCAGGACAGTTCACTCACTATCTGTCAACATGCACCACTCTCTGTCTAACTGACCCCAGGACAGTTCACTCACTATCTGTCAACATGCACCACTCTCTGTCTAACTGACCCCAGGACAGTTCACTCACTATCTGTCAACATGCACCACTCTCTGTCCCCTGACCCCAGGACAGTTCACTCACTATCTGTCAACATGCACCACTCTCTGTCTAACTGACCCCAGGACAGTTCACTCACTATCTGTCAACACGCACCACTCTCTGTCTAACTGACCCCAGGACAGTTCACTCACTATCTGTCAACACGCACCACTCTCTGTCTAACTGACCCCAGGACAGTTCACTCACTATTTGTCAACATGCACCACTCTCTAGTCCCTGACCCCAGGACAGTTCACTCACTATCTGTCAACATGCACCACTCTCTAGTCCCTGACCCCAGGACAGTTCACTCACTATCTGTCAACATGCACCACTCTCTAGTCCCTGACCCCAGGACAGTTCACTCACTATCTGTCAACATGCACCACTCTCTAGTCCCTGACCCCAGGACAGTTCACTCACTATCTGTCAACATGCACCACTCTCTGTCCCCTGACCCCAGGACAGTTCACTCACTATCTGTCAACATGCACCACTCTCTGTCTAACTGACCCCAGGACAGTTCACTCACTATCTGTCAACAATGCATGCACCACTCTCTGTCCCCCTGACCCCAGGACAGTTCACTCACTATCTGTCAACATGCACCACTCTCTGTCCCCCTGACCCCAGGACAGTTCACTCACTATCTGTCAACATGCACCACTCTCTGTCCCCCTGACCCCAGGACAGTTCACTCACTATCTGTCAACATGCACCACTCTCTGTCCCCCTGACCCCAGGACAGTTCACTCACTATCTGTCAACATGCACCACTCTCTGCTGAAGCTAGAAACCCGAGAGAGAATCCCTGGATGTTTGACGTCGCCTGGATTTCATGTTCACGTTCACAATGGATGGAGCACTGCCTTTGTGAACCGATAAAATGTTGACGTGAGCTCTTCTTTCACCAAAATGAGGTTTTCAAAATGTGGTGTGTGGGAGAACTCAGCTGAACATTAATGGCTCCACGAAGTCAGTGCCCCATTCAGTGCCATGTGGAGCATCGCATATTTCTGCCTTCTAGCTGTAGGAGACAGCGGTGTTGTCCTTGGGTCCAAGACATTAACACAATTGGCCTTTAGTGATTTGTTGTTTTGATCGACATTTGGAAAAGTGTTGAAGACTGTTGTTTGGCCTTGTGAATGTGTATGTAACATGCGTGTCCTTGAAAGGCCTGACGCCGTCTAGAACACTGACAAAAAAGTTGTTTTGTAGGTATTCTTAATGGTACTTTAGAGTTTGTAATTTCCTGGAAAACAATTTTTTAAATGTTGATGAGTCATCGCAGCACACAGGGGCGTTAACTAATTGCGTGTCCAATATGAAATGCTTTCTAGAATTACAAAACAACACACAACTTATGTTGTGTAATATTGCTAATGTAAGTTGCTAAAGTTACTAACATTGTGTAACGTTGCTAACATTACGTTGCTAACGTTAGCTTGCTAGCTAATGGGTCGACCGTAATGCACATTCACTGCTATTGGCTACTCACCAATCAATATGGGACCCTCCCTAGCTTCCTGTTTTTACAGGACACACATACATTATGTAGAATCAAATAGCATTCTGCTGGTCATTTTATGGGGACTTTAACTGATATTGTGATCTTGCTAATCATGATTAGCGCTTTGCTAAATTCTTTCCTATTTCTGTTTGGATGTCAAAGGGATACGGTAGCTAGCAAGCTTATTTAATGTTAGCTGCTTCCTTACATTGTAATGAACACCATTGTTAGACTATTGTCTTGTTTTCCTTTCTTTACCTCTTTCTCTCTATCTCTCTCTCTGTCTATATCCCTCTCTCTATCTCCCTCCCTCTCTCTCTCTCTCTCTCTCTCTCTCTCTCTCCCTCCCTCATCCTTGTCCTCCCTCTCTCCATCTCTCTCTCTCTCTCTCTCTCTCTCTCTCTCTCTCTCTCTCTCTCTCTCTCTCTCTCTCTCTCTCTCTCTCTCTCTCTTCTCTCCTCTCACTCCTCCCCATCAGACCTCCAGGACTTCCCTCCAGAGACCAGGAGTCCCCAGACAGCGTACGAGGGAGTGGGTGCTTTCTTGGCCTGCCAGCCCCCTCCTCACTACCCAGGTACGCTGGTTCTGTGGCCTACGCTGGCCTATTATGTGGACAGCAATAGGAATAGTATGCATCTAGGGTAGTAGGGGCGACAGTGGCTCAGGAGGTAGAGCAGTCGTCTGGCAATCCGGAGGTTCCCGGTTCGATTCCCGCTCCTCCTGGGCAGCGTGTCGATGTGTCCTTGAGCAAGACACTTAACCCCTAATTGCTCCCGATGAGCAGATTGGCACCTTGCATGGTTGCTTCTGCCGTCGGTGTGTGAATGGGTAATATGTAAGTAACAAATTGTAAAGCGCTTTGGATAAAAGCGCTATATAAAAAAGCAGCCATTTACCATCTACTATTATACTACCTACTGCAATGACCGAAACAACCTATTACAATGCAGGTTCGCCATAGTCCAAAATATTATTTTTTACACAATCTAAAAAGGGACCTCCATTTGTAGCTTAGAGGGCTGAAAAAGCCTATTGGACTGTCTAATATCTCCACTATACAGAACTGTGCCGTGAAGGGTTGTGCAGGGCTGAGCCCAGTAAAACCCAGCTGGGCCTTGGAGTGCTGTAATTGAAAAAGCCCTATGTAACCCCTGTAATGGGGAGGGGGCTCAAGGAGAACAGCAGGTGCCACATAGGGGAGACTGGGGTACATTGCCAGCCAACTCTTGTTTCTAGGAAACCATAAAAGAAAGTGAGCATGTGACCGGAAATTTAGGAGGAAGGCGTCATTTCATGGAGTCTGTGAAGGTAAGAGCCACATGGCTAAAGTGGTTAGAAGAAAAACATTTTTCATTCATGAAAGTGAATTTAATCATCAGTTTCATGAGGATTGTGTTTAGACCAACATAGATCATTTAACATTTGTTTTATACCTCAGTTGGGGTATCTATAAGTAGTAAACCTAGCATGAAAGTGCACCATTCTAGCTGTTGGGGCTAATTAATTACAAATGGTATCTCTGGCGTAAATTGAGCCATTTGGCCAGGGGCAAGTTGAGCCGGTGTTTCAGTTCAGAATGTTCAGATGTTTTTAATTTTTAAGTTAAAATTCAGATTTAGCGTTTTCCTTCAGACCACACTTTAAGGCATTCTCAAGCCTATAGGTTGAAATGGTTTCAAAATGCAATAATAAAACAAAGCTAGGCTGAATTGTGTTTAATAAATAAAAATTAGTGGTGGGACTCTTAATTAGAGACGTTATAGTTAATTCATTGAAATTAATCACATTTTAATCAATATTTTCCTTCATTGGTTGTAACAGTATAAGAATTCAATAATATATACCTCTGTTAAAGATGATCAATCTACACAATATGGTTTGGCGATGATACTTTTGATCTTCAATGGGTGATGACAATGGGGGTAAATCACAGGTGGAACCAAGTCTATTGAACTGTCCCATGAGGCTAACAATCCTACTATTCTCAAAGATGATACAATCCTTTGGAACTCTGTAGCACGATTTAGTTCCATTTAATGAGCATAACAATGATTTCCCTCTCTCCTCCCTCCGCCTCTAGCACTATACTACCACTGGTTCCTCTTTTTTTTTTTTATTGGTCTTTTTCCCCCTCCATTTTTCCTCCGATTTTCTCCCATCCCAATGTTAGTCGTATGCCAATTCCCAGTCCCTTCCTGGTCGCTGCGCACTTACCCCCCACAGTCAGATCATCTGGGAGAGTGGAGGCTACCACGTGCTTCCTCCGACACACGTCCAGCCAATCACCGCTTCTTTTCACCTGGCAGCGCGGATTCTCATTGAGAGGGCGTAGCGTGTGGGAGGACCACACTATCCCCCTCACGTCCAATCCGCGCTTAGCAGGCGCCCCGACCGAACTGTAGGAGTCGCTGTTTACAACGACCCGGACCCACCCCGCCAGCTTCTCCCACCCTCTGATACAGCCAATTGTATCAGTGCAGACGGCCAGCCAAGCTGGTGACAACCCCGGAGCTGTGAGCTGGATTCGAACAGGCAAATCCAGCTCAGCTCCGGGGCTGGTGACGAACGCAATCTCCGCTCGACCACCTAACCGCCCTACCACTGGTTCCTCTAATGATTTCCCTCTCTCCCCCCTCCGCCTCTAGCACTATACTACCGCTGGTTCCTCAACGAGTTCCCCACCTTCGTCCAGACAGGCGGCAGGCTGTTTGTGTCCCAGGTGACGGGGAATCTCTACATGGCTAAGGCAGAAGCTAACGATACAGGGAACTACTTCTGCTTCACCACCATCAACATGGACGTGAGCAAAAAGAGCTCCTTCAGCAAAGCCAACCAGCTCACCGTGCAGCCTGACGGTACGTACTGTACAGACACCAGTCCACTTCCAACCAGCTCACCGTGCAGCCTGACGGTACGTACTGTACAGACACCAGTCCACTTCCACCCGGCTCACCGTGCAGCCTGACGGTACGTACTGTACAGACACCAGTCCACTTCCACCCGGCTCACCGTGCAGCCTGACGGTACGTACTGTACAGACACCAGTCCACCTCCACCCAGCTCACCGTGCAGCCTGACGGTACGTACTGTACAGACACCAGTCCACTTCCACCCAGCTCACCGTGCAGCCTGACGGTACGTACTGTACAGACACCAGTCCACTTCCACCCAGCTCACCGTGCAGCCTGACGGTACGTACTGTACAGACACCAGTCCACTTCCACCCAGCTCACCGTGCAGCCTGACGGTACGTACTGTACAGACACCAGTCCACTTCCACCCAGCTCACCGTGCAGCCTGACGGTACGTACTGTACAGACACCAGTCCACTTCCAACCAGCTCACCGTGCAGCCTGACGGTACGTACTGTACAGACACCAGTCCACTTCCACCCAGCTCACCGTGCAGCCTGACGGTACGTACTGTACAGACACCAGTCCACTTCCACCCGGCTCACCGTGCAGCCTGACGGTACATACTGTACAGACACCAGTCCACTTCCACCCGGCTCACCGTGCAGCCTGACGGTACGTGTGTAAAAAGTACCCAGAGATTATACTTAAGTGAAAGTATGGGTCTCTAAATCGTACTCAAGTAAAAGTCAGAGTATCTGGCTAAAAACACACTTGAGTAAAAGTAAAAAAGTTTCTACTTTTAAATGTACTTAAGTATTAAAAATTTAAAGTAAAAACTTTTGTTTTGACCATCTATTCTTCTGATAGCAGGTGTTTAATCAAAGATCCCCGCTTTCTAGTCTTGCACAAGGATCAATCAGCATGGGTATGGGTGGGTTCATTTTCCATTGATGGGGATTTGATTGGCTGTTTTTAAATAAAGTGTGGCCGCAGGATTAATAACGTTAACGTTAGTTCGGCCAGAGAAACAAATATACTAATTAAAATGGTTGGACCTGCGAGATTTGTACTTTGTACTTTGTAGGTCTGCATTTTAAATGTAAGGAGTAAAAAGTATGTTTTTTGTCTCTGAAATGTAATTGAGTAAAAGTACACAAACATAATAATACTCGAGTAAAGTACAAATCCCCAAAAACAGTTTAAGTATTGTAACAAAGTACAATTACTCAAGTACTTTACACCCCTGGTATGTGTGTGTGTATCGAAGGAGGTCATATCAGACCCCTGAATCTCTGTGAGAGCAACTGTGGATGTCAATGGAATGGAGAATCAGCTGCCTTAACAGATGCCCAAGGTCACCCTCATGCAGGATGCCACGAACCGATAACAAAACGGCAGCGCTGGACTTAGATTTCATGGGGAAGCCGGCGCATCTCTCTGTCCTCTGCAGCCCACTCTGTCTCCCACACAGTAGAACGTCTAGTCAAGACGGAGCCGCAGATGAAAGCACCGTCCTGTACAATAGAAAAGCAAGGTTGCAGGTTTTACACACTGAGTGTAATCCTTCCAGCCGGTTCCCTGACGTTCAAGTGCGAAATGTATGCAGCGTGGCCATGAACAGATAACTGGTCCATATGCTGAGTGGTTGCCATGCGTACAGGAGAATACGTGGTAACACTTTACAATACAGCCCGCGTTGTACAGTGTAATTACCCAGAACCTACGGTGTAATTACACTGTAACTTCCTCGTATCCATACATATATTTGTCGGTTCCTACTGGTACTTAAATGTAGGTCCAGCAGAAGAACACAAGACAACGTGGAACAATTGGGGATTCAGAGTGTAACTTCCCCGACATTTACCCTGTAATTTCCAGGAATGTATAATGTATATGTTTTTCCATACTGAAAGTATATTTTTAGTTTATGAAGTGTGACGAAAGAATATTTCTACCCATATTTACTTTTCTGAGAGTATACTTGTATTCTGTCTGTCTTTCTGCACCAGCCATAACTTGTACAGCCAAACATCACACATAGGCTGACAGCAGGCCATGGACCTGAATTATAGAATATCTTTCAGATTGGTCAACGACAAGTATTTTATTTTAATCCTTTTTTGGCCCATAGGAATGCATCGTGGAATGTGAGTGTGGGAGCTGCTTTTCTCCTGAAAGTTTTCTAAATTGCCGCCATGCCCTCAACTTTCATTCAATATCTGACTTGCTCAAAACGATCACACACTTCTCAAGGTGCTCACAAAAAGATGTGTTTGCTCTAGTAGTGTGTTTGGTTCTGCCAACATCAGCATACGTTTGACATGCTGGTCCCCTCTCTCTGCACTCTGACTTAACGACCCAGACGGGTCGTCAGTCAGTTTGTGTGGGGAATGGTTATTACTAGGGATGTCCGATATTATCGGCAGTAAAATGTGATATCGGAAAATATCGGTATCGGTAAAAATAAATAAAAAACAATAACAATATTAAAAAAAAAAATTACATTTATTTAACCTTTATTTACCCAGGCAAGGAAGTAAGAACCAATTCTTATTTTATTTATTGTCAAAAGTATGCATGTTGGTTTAATTCAACAACAAGAGATATGTAATGTTAATTTTTACTTTTTTAATTATCATATTTTGCACAGATAATGCTTACATTTAGAAAGCATTTTGAATGCATCCAGTGAAATTATTAGTTACCTGAAATTATTCCATTTTTTTGGGGGGAAACCCTGCATATATCGGTATCGGTTGATATCGGTATCGGAAATTAAGAGTTGGACAATATCGGAATATCGGTATCGGTAAAAAAGCCAATATCGAGCATCCCTAGTTATTACTGATCAGTGGACACATAATATTCCCCAGCATTGTTTAGGTGCATCTGCTGTTTGGGTGCATTACAGATTTAGTTTAGTCTATGTTAGAGATTTATGCCGTATGTCGAGCCGTATGCATGCGTGTGTGTGTGTGTGTGTGTGTGACAGAAACACAAACATAAGGTGTCTATGAATGTTATTGTTTATTCAGCAATGTCCTGCTTCACATTCACTGTTTCTCTAACCCTTAGGCCACCACTGGCCCCTTATTTTAAGTTATATGTATATTCAGAAAGTATAATAAATTTGTCTTTCACTTAAGCTGTACTTTGTGTGTTGAAAGTTGTACTTAAGATGTGCTTAAATGTATTAAATGTATTAACATACATTAACTTTTTATGGACTCTAAGTGAGAAGAGACTGTTACAGAGGAACAAAGGGTTAAGTTCATGTTGTTCTGATAACTTACCTGCATTTCATTGGAGAGAGGTGTTCACCGTAGAAGAGGGTGATTGGCCAAAGGTTATGCGGGGGCGGGTCTAATGGGGTCAGAGAGGAGATGTTAATGTGTATAAGTGCGTCCTGAGACAGAAAAGTAGGACTTTGCTGAAAAGAGATGCTATATTGCACTTCGATTGAACTCGGATAGAAAACAGAAAGTAGAAGTGAGATCGTCAGTTGGTGGTTTTCCTCTGGGGCACCTCAACCTTCGGGTAGTCTGTGCACTGTGAATAATAATAATAATAATAATAATAATTATTATTATTATTATTATTATTATTATTATTATTATTATTATTATTATTATTATTATTATTATTATTATTATTATTATTATTATTATTATTATTATTATTATTATTATTATTATTATTATTATTATTATTATTATTATTAAATATTAATAATAATAATAATAATAATAATAATAATAATAATAATAATAATAATAATAATAATAATAATAATAATAATAATAATAATAATAATAATAATAATAATAATAATAATAATAATAATAATAATAATAATAATAATAATAATAATAATAATATACTGTGTAGAAGAACATACAAACTAGGGAGAGAGTAAAATGGGTTAAGGTAGAGGGGGGGGGGGTGTTTCCTTGGAGGCAGGGAGACTTTATACTCCATCCTGTGGCACGGAATACATCTGGGCTCCACAGAGTTACATGTAGCAAAGAAAATAATCTCTCCCTCTGCGTCCTTTGCTACCAACTACATGGTAAATGGACTGCATTTATATATCGCTTTTATCCAATAACTTACAACTTGTGCCTCTCATTCACCCATTCATTCACACACCGACGGCGGAGGCAACCATGCAAGGTGCCAACCTGCTCATCAGTTTAAGTGCCTTGCTCAAGGACACTTCAACATTCTGCCGGGAGGAGCTGGAATCGAACCGATTGCCAGGCGGGCGGCTGCTCTGCCTCCAGAGCCACTGCCACCCCACTACCAGATACATATACATGAATCTAATATATGATATAAGTAAATAAATAAATAAAATACTCAAGTATAGTCTCAGAAAAGTATGTATGGGTAGAAATCTACTTTTGACTCACTTGATATACAAAAGATGTATATCAGTATGGGAATATATCCTTTTTTTTGTACTTTGTCTTCATTGACAGTATATAACTTCATTGGGGTTTCATAAGTAACATTACACCTTTGTTCCACAATAGTTAACCCCAGGAAGTCGGCTCCGAGCATCAAAGTGCGCTACCCAGCAGAGACCTACGCGCTCGCAGGACATACTACGCAGCTGGAGTGCTTCGCCTACGGCAAGTAAGTTCTCATTCGCCGACAAGAACTCAGATGAGTGTTCTGTGTTCTAGAACTCAGATTAACTGTGTTCCCTCCTCTCTCTATAGCTGCTGTGTTCCGTCTTCTCTCTATAGATGCTGTGTTCTGTCTTCTCTCTATAGCTGCTGTGTTCTGTCTTCTCTCTATAGATGCTGTGTTCCGTCTTCTCTCTATAGCTGCTGTGTTCTGTCTTCTCTCTATAGCTGCTGTGTTCTGTCGTCTCTCTATAGCTGCTGTGTTCTGTCTTCTCTCTATAGATGCTGTGTTCTGTCTTCTCTCTATAGCTGCTGTGTTCTGTCTTCTCTCTATAGCTGCTGTGTTCTGTCTTCTCTCTATAGATGATGTGTTCTGTCTTCTCTCTATAGATGCTGTGTTCTGTCTTCTCTCTATAGATGCTGTGTTCTGTCATCTCTCTATAGATGAACTGTGTTCCCTCCTCTCTCTATAGCTGCTGTGTTCTGTCTTCTCTCTATAGCTGCTGTTCTGTCTTCTCTCTATAGATGCTGTGGTCTGTCTTCTCTCTATAGATGCTGTGTTCTGTCCTCTCTCTATAGCTGCTGTTCTGTCTTCTCTCTATAGATGCTGTGTTCTGTCTTCTCTCTATAGATGATGTGTTCTGTCTTCTCTCTATAGATGCTGTGTTCTGTCTTCTCTCTATAGCTGCTGTGTTCTGTCTTCTCTCTATAGATGATGTGTTCTGTCTTCTCTCTATAGCTGCTGTGTTCTGTCTTCTCTCTATAGCTGCTGTGTTCTGTCTTCTCTCTATAGATGATGTGTTCCCTCCTCTCTCTATAGATGCTGTGTTCTGTCTTCTCTCTATAGATGATGTGTTCCCTCCTCTCTCTATAGCTGCTGTGTTCTGTCTTCTCTCTATAGCTGCTGTGTTCTGTCTTCTCTCTATAGCTGCTGTGTTCTGTCTTCTCTCTATAGATGATGTGTTCCCTCCTCTCTCTATAGCTGCTGTGTTCTGTCTTCTCTCTATAGCTGCTGTGTTCTGTCTTCTCTCTATAGCTGCTGTGTTCTGTCTTCTCTCTATAGCTGCTGTGTTCTGTCTTCTCTCTATAGATGCTGTGTTCTGTCTTCTCTCTATAGATGCTGTGTTCTGTCTTCTCTCTATAGCTGCTGTGTTCTGTCTTCTCTCTATAGCTGCTGTGTTCTGTCTTCTCTCTATAGATGCTGTGTTCTGTCTTCTCTCTATAGATGCTGTGTTCTGTCTTCTCTCTATAGATGCTGTGTTCTGTCTTCTCTCTATAGATGCTGTGTTCTGTCTTCTCTCTATAGATGCTGTGTTCTGTCTTCTCTCTATAGCTGCTGTTCTGTCCTCTCTCTATAGATGCTGTGTTCTGTCTTCTCTCTATAGCTGCTGTTTTCTGTCTTCTCTCTATAGCTGCTGTGTTCTGTCTTCTCTCTATAGATGCTGTGTTCTGTCTTCTCTCTATAGCTGCTGTGTTCTGTCTTCTCTCTATAGATGCTGTGTTCTGTCTTCTCTCTATAGCTGCTGTGTTCTGTCTTCTCTCTATAGCTGCTGTGTTCTGTCTTCTCTCTATAGATGCTGTGTTCTGTCTTCTCTCTATAGCTGCTGTGTTCTGTCTTCTCTCTATAGATGCTGTGTTCTGTCTTCTCTCTATAGATGCTGTGTTCTGTCTTCTCTCTATAGATGAACTGTGTTCTGTCTTCTCTCTATAGATGCTGTGTTCTGTCTTCTCTCTATAGATGCTGTGTTCTGTCTTCTCTCTATAGCTGCTGTGTTCTGTCTTCTCTCTGCTGTGTTCTGTCTTCTCTCTATAGATGATGTGTTCTGTCTTCTCTCTATAGATGCTGTGTTCTGTCTTCTCTCTATAGATGCTGTGTTCTGTCTTCTCTCTATAGATGATGTGTTCTGTCTTCTCTCTATAGATGCTGTGTTCTGTCTTCTCTCTATAGATGCTGTGTTCTGTCTTCTCTCTATAGATGAACTGTGTTCTGTCTTCTCTCTATAGCTGCTGTGTTCTGTCTTCTATCTATAGATGCTGTGTTCTGTCTTCTCTCTATAGCTGCTGTGTTCTGTCTTCTCTCTATAGCTGCTGTGTTCTGTCTTCTCTCTATAGCTGCTGTGTTCTGTCTTCTCTCTATAGATGAACTGTGTTCTGTCTTCTCTCTATAGATGATGTGTTCTGTCTTCTCTCTATAGATGCTGTGTTCTGTCTTCTCTCTATAGATGCTGTGTTCTGTCTTCTCTCTATAGCTGCTGTGTTCTGTCTTCTCTCTATAGCTGCTGTGTTCTGTCTTCTCTCTATAGATGAACTGTGTTCTGTCTTCTCTCTATAGATGCTGTGTTCTGTCTTCTCTCTATAGATGAACTGTTCCGTCCACTCTCTCACCCTCCTCTATCTGATTGTATTGCTCTTTACAAATTATATTGTCCTTCTTCTTCTTCTTCTTCTTCTTCTTCTTCTTCTTCTTCTTCTTCTTCTTCTTCTTCTTCTTCTTCTTCTTCTTCTTCTTCTTCTTCTTCTTCTTCTTCTTCTTCTTCTTCTTCTTCTTCTTCTTCTTCTTCTTCTTCTTCTTCTTCTTCTTCTTCTTCTTCTTCTTCTTCTTCTTCTTCTTCTTCTTCTTCTTCTTCTTCTTCTTCTCCCCTTCCTCTTTTTGTCCTCTTTTCATCCCTTTCCTTCCTTTTTTTTTTAAATAAATGCTCACCTACCATCACCTCACACCCTCTCCACCTTGGCTCATTCCATCTTCTCCACCCCCTGCTCCCCAGTCCGGTCCCCAAGCTGCGTTGGAGGAAGGTGGACGGCTTGTTGCCGTCCAAGGCGGGGGCCAGCGCCGAAGGTCCCACCCTCACCCTGCCCGACCTGTCCTTCGACGACGAGGGCGTGTACGAGTGCCAGGCCTACAACTCTGAGGGGACCGACACGCACCAGGGGCGTATCAGTGTGCAAGGTGGGGGCGGGGCCAAAGAGATGACACTGTGTAGGCCAGAGGGTCTCAACATTTATTGTATCAAGAAGCCCCCAAATAGGGTGCGGCTGGGTAGCGCAGCGGACTAAGCGCCTGCCTACCACAGCAGAGACTCTGGTATCGAATCCAGCTGTCAGCGGTACCTACGGCTTGGTCGGTCGTCCATACTAAAACACAATTGGCAGTGTTAGCGGGTGGGAAGCTAGTGGGGTGTGTATCCTGGTCGTTGTAAACAGCGACTCCTACTGGTCGGTCGGGGCGCCCGTTCAGCAGGGAAAGAATCTGGGGGAGGTAGTGTGATCCTCCCACACGTTACACTCCCCCAGTGAGAGTCCTCGCTGTCAGGTGAAAAGAAGCGGCTGGCTGACTCCACATGTATCGGAGGAGGCATGTGATAGTCTTCAACCCTCCCCAGGCCGGCAAGTGGGGGGGAAATACGCGCAATGACCAGGAAGGGAATTGGCATAACGACAAAAATTGGGATGGGAGAAAAATACGGAAAAAAGACAAAAAAAAAAAAGAAACCCCCAAATAGATGCACATTAGCTCTCAGAGCCCCATTTGATTTAGACTAGAAGTGATCAGAATAGTTACTCTTAGGCTGCAGCTACATCGATCCATAATTGAGGCATAATAGAATAGAATAGAATAAACAAATATATATAATAAAATAGAGAGGGCATTAACTCGTCAAAACAGTGAAATGCAATAAGCAGTTTAATGAAGGTGTAAATGCAACCATGACGTACTGCAGCTGGGGTGACCGAACATCATGAATTGTGTGGAACAGTCCAGCATTTTTGTGTCCTCTCATTCATCCATCCATAAAAAAAACGGAAGAAATGAGAGCCGGCCTTTTGAACATCTCTCTGAAAAGAACGGACCCAAAAGAGCCGGCTCATTTTAAAGAGCCGTAATTCCCGTCACCACACTGAGCTAATTGCCCCCCCCCTACATGTCCTCTCCTCTCATCCCTCTCCTCCCCCACCTCTTCTCTCGCCCCCCACCTGTCCTCTCGCCCCCCACCTGTCCTCTCACCCCCCACCTCTCCTCTCGCCCCCCACCTGTCCTCTCACCCCCCACCTCTCCTCTCGCCCCCCACCTCTCCTCTCGCCCCCCACCTGTCCTCTCGCCCCCCACCTCTCCTCTCGCCCCCCACCTCTCCTCTCGCCCCCCACCTCTCCCCTCACCCCCCCCCCCCCCCCCCCCCCCCACAGCCCAGCCGGACTGGCTGCAGGTGATGAGCGACTCGGAGGTGGAGATCAGCTCCGAGCTCCACTGGAGCTGCGTGGCGGCCGGTAAGCCTCGCCCCTCCATACGCTGGCTACGCAACGGACAGCCAATCAGCACGCAGGTACGGTACGGCCGGACGTGGCGCACGGGTTTCTTCTAACTTGCTGACAGACATTACAAGTTGTGCCGCTCGCAGCCGGGGGTTTAATTAACAGTGTTGGTAGGATCACAGCTAAACGCAGGCCTGTGATCAGCGCTAAGCCAATTCATTCGTAAACCTCGTTAGTAGATAAATAACGTTGGGAAGAGAAACCTCGTTAGTAGATAAATAACGTTGGGAAATGGAACGCGTTAGGAGAGCAAGGCATTGTGGGAGAGCGAGGCATTGTGGGAGAGGTTTCCTCTCGGTCAGTGGCTTGATTGGATCAGACTCCACTGATTGCCTTAAAAATGTGTTCGCTGCAATGATGAGCAATTACCACGGAGGGAATTGTGAAACAAATAGTTTACATATTTGTCCTGCGTCCACTGCGCCTCCATGCCCTCTCGGCTGCGCAAACAAACGCCATGTTGCTGGAGAGACGCATCTGCTATATATATGCAGAAGGCTCACTCACACACAGACGACTCAGCCTGTGCATGACGGCCCACGGTGCCCATGGTATTACATTCTAAGTAGGGTTTTGTACAAATAGAACCACACATTGAAGACAGTGGAAACACGGCTGGCTTTGTTGACACAGATATATATATATTTCTTTATCCACTTTTTCTCCTTGTTTTTCTATTTTTTCTCCCATCCCAATTTCGCTGTTTCCAGTTCTCCCCTCCCCTGTCTTGAATGTTGCTCGCATATGCCCCCCACAGGTCGGTCGTAGGGAGGATAGAAGCCTTGCATCACGTGTCCTCTCCGGTACATGTGGAGGCAGCCTGTCACATATGTTCACCTGCCAGCGCGGACTCTCATTGGCGAGGTGTAACGTGTGAGAGGCTCACACTACCCCCGCCATTTCCTGTCTCTGCTGTGCAGGCGTCCCCCAACCGACCTGTAGGAGTCGCTGTCCACAACGTCCAGATTACCACCCATCGACTTCCACCCGCTGACTCTGCCATTTGAGCCAGTATGACGGCCGGCCCAAGCCGGAGGCAACGGCGACAGCCGGATTTGAACCCGGTGTCTCTTGCGTTGGTGACGAGCGCAATGTCCGCTGCGCCACCCAGCCGCCGACACAGACATATTGAGATTAATATGTTTATCTTATTTTTTTTATCTAATATGTATTGTCTGAGCATTCGATAAAGGGACTGAACATGAAACACAAAAAAACTAAAAAACACAAAAAACACAAATACATAAAACATAAAACATAAACATAAAAAAAAGAGAATACAAATAAAAACACTAACCTTCGTACTGTCTTTCACTATCATGCACTTTGCCATTAAATAATGTTCATTGCCTATATTACTACCTACTATGCTAACATGTCTTTACTACTATGCACTCAAATGTAGCACCCAAGTTTCAACACTGTTTTACGAACATTGTTACTCAGCTGAAAGAGTTGTACCCTGCCTGCTGACTTGTCATACAGAACTTTGGATAAAAGCATCAGCTAAATGACTAAATGTAAATCTGATTGTAAATGAAACAGCTACACTTGATTTCCACGTGACTTTTGAGGCTGTAGAAAGGTTTGTTTACATGTGCGATGCCCATACACATTGGAATGAAACAGCAGCCCATTGCACCGACTGTGATGTACAATGTAACATGTTAAGCTTACAAAATAGTTACACATACCCTAGGGTAGGGTAGGTGTCAAATGTAACATGGCATTCCATCTGCCACGCAATATAATTATTTCAGCAATTGCAAGCACACACTGATCCTTTTCCAGAATGTTTCTCTTTCTTTTTTAATTTCTCATGTTGTTTTTTCGTTCCTCCCTCTAACCCCCCCCCCCCCCCCCCCCCCCCTCCCGATGGGTCGGACCTCCAGGACCGCACAGAGGTGAACGGGGGTCGTCTGAAGATCAGTAACCTGGCCCTAGAGGATTCTGGGATGTACCAGTGTGTGGCGGAGAACAAACACGGGACCATCTACGCCAACGGCGAGCTCAGGGTCCAAGGTGAGAGGAGAGGACAGGGGTCAAAGGTCAGAGGAGAGGACAGGGGTCCTGGGTGAGAGGACAGGGGTCCAAGGTGAGAGGAGAGGACAGGGGTCCAAGGTTAGAGGAGAGGACAGGGGTCAAAGGTGAGAGGAGAGGACAGGGGTCCAAGGTGAGAGGAGAGGACAGGGGTCCAAGGTGAGAGGAGAGTGTAGCTAACTCTCGCTACTATTAGTCAAAGACCATCAATGTCCAACAACCATTAGCTGTAACATTTGGAAGCTGACATAGCATGTTTGGTAGCAAATGTTAGCACTAATGCTTGCTAATAGCAAAAGATGCTTTGCATTGTGGGATAAATGTTTTGCATTGTTGAATAGATTTTTTATGACATTAATGGGGGCAGACATATTGAATACTCCTCTCCTTTCCCTCTCTCCTCTCACCTCCTCTCCTTTCCATCTCTCCTCTCACCTCCTCTCCTTTCCCTCTCTCCTCTCCTCTCCTCTCCCCTGCTTTCCCTCTCTCCTCTCCCCTCCCCTCATTTCCCTCTCTCCTCTCCATTCCCTCTCTCCTTTCCTCTCATCTCTTCTCCTCTCCTTTCCCTCTCTCCTCTCGCCTCCTCTCCTTTCCCTCTCTCCTCTCCTCTTTTTTCTTCTCCTCTCCTCTACTTTCCCTCTCTCCTCTCGACTCCTCTAATTTTCCTCTCTCCTCTCCTCTCTTCTCCTCTCCTCTCCTTTCCCTCTCTCTTCTCCTCTCCTCTCATCTCCTTTCCCCCTCTCCTCTCCTCTCATCTCCTCTCCTCTCATCTCCTTTCCCTCTCTCTTCTCCTCTCCTATACTTTCCCTCTCTCCTCTTGCCTCCTCTCATTTTCCTCTCTCCTCTCCTCTCTTCTCCTCTCCTTTCCCTCTCTCCTCTCCTCGCCACTCCTTTCCCTCTCTCCTCTCGCCTCCTCTCCTTTCCCTCTCTCCTCTCCTCTCCTCTCTTCTCCTCTCCTCTCCTCTCATCTCCTTTCCCTCTCTCCTCTCCTCTCCTTTCCCTCTCTCCTCTCCTCTCATCTCCTTTCCCTTTCTCCTCACCTCTCCTTTCCCTCTCTCTTCTCCTCTCCTCTCCTCTCATCTCCTTTCCCCCTCTCCTCTCCTCTCATCTCCTCTCCTATCCTCTCCATCTCTCCTCCCACTGTATCCCACCCTACCAGTCCAGGCTCCAGACTTCAGGCTGAACCCAGTCCGTAAACTGGTCCCAGCGGCGAGAGGCGGCCAGGTGATGATGGAGTGTCGCCCGCGAGCCGCCCCGAAACCCACGCTGTTTTGGAGCCGCGGGACCGAGCTTCTCACCAACAGCAGCAGGTAGATTATCCCCCAAGACCCGTCTTTCAACCCTACTATGAACAACAGGTAGATTATCCCCCAAGACCCGTCTTTCAACCCTACTATGAACAACAGGTAGATTATCCCCGAACAACAGGTAGATTATACCCCAGGACGCGTCTATTCGAATACCAACCGTTTTGTGCGTTTTGCGAATCTGATTGGCCACTGACGTTTCTGGTCATGTGACATGTGCGCCCAATCGCGTGACGCGGCCATTTCCGCCCCGACCAGCAGCAAACTACCTAACGCCTAGTTTATCACTGGTTAAGCTTAGGCGACTCTTTCGAAGTTGGTTAAGGTTAGAGTTTGGAATCAGGGCTGGCGTTCTATCGCCATGCTCTAAGACAAACTCTAACCTTAACCAACTTCGAAAGAGTGCCTAAGCTTAACCGGCGAAAGAACTTGCCGTCATACGATTGGTGCACATGTCACATGACCAGAAACGTCAGTGGCCAATCAGATTCGCAAAACGCACAAAACGGTTGGTATTCGAATATAGGCCCCCAGGACATGTCTTTCAACCCTACTACGATCAGCAGGTAGATTATCCCCCAGGTAATTCTCTTTTCACCTCAATCTCACATTAAGATCCACACATATTCAAAATTATACTTGCGTGTCTCTTGGAGCTGAGCAAAAGACAACCTAAACTAACCTAATTTACAGTAAACCAAACGAATTGCTGCTATCCTTGCACTAATATGTGAAGCACTTTAACAAAAACCCCGGTCTCTACCTCCACCAGACTCACACGCAGAGCCATGGTGTCTCATTAAAGGAGAAAAAAAACACACTTTTAAATCTTGTCAACTGTTGAAAGATTTATAATATCCAAGATGCTTGTTGCTCAAGAGGATCAAAAGCAACTTCACGCAGGGTTACATTGCTGTTGGTTTCATCAGATTTTTTGGCGCTTTGGTCTGTCACATCTTTTGTGAGATCGAGAGATTCACCTGTGTGTGTGTGTGTGTGTGTGTGTGTGTGTGTGTGTGTGTGTGTGTGTGTGTGTGTGTGTGTGTGTGTGTGTGTGTGTGTGTGTGTGTGTGTGTGTGTGTGTGTGTGTGTGTGTGTGTGTGTGTGTGTGTGTGTGTGTGTGTGTGTGTGTGTGTGTGTGTGTGCGTGCGTGCGTGCGTGCGTGCGTGCGTGCGTGCGTGCGTGCGTGCATGTTCTTGTGGGAGAACTATCGAATGTGATTTCTTGAGCATTCCAACCTGCAAAGGTTTATTAATTTCCAGGTGGTAGGGGAAGAACACATCAAAGGCTCGACTATACACTGTAGAATGAGGAATGGAAGATCCATCTCAGCTGTATCATTAGCCTTTTGCCTCTCATCCCTGACGTGAAGTTGACCCGTTGTGCGTCTTTGCTTCGACGTGTATTGGGTTAAATGTTCCTTCGATTGCTTTAATACATCAGATGGGACTCGTGGGTCTTTGTGGGTTCAAGTGCGAATTACACCCACTCATCAACGTTAAATCCAATCTTGTTGGCTCTCTTTGAAGCTGGCGGGTGGCAGGTGTCCTATTGAGGAAGCGAGGGTTCATGTAGATGATG
>NC_140170.1:166770012-166802294 GCF_963971535.1 Notolepis coatsorum | reverse complement strand
CATGTAGTGGAGGAAGAGAGGGTTCATGTAGTGGAGGAAGAGAGGGTTCATGTAGATGATGAAGAGAGGGTTCATGTAGATGATGAAGAGAGGGTTCATGTAGAGGATGAAGAGAGGGTTCATGTAGATGATGAAGAGATGGTTCATGTAGTGGAGGAAGAGAGGGTTCATGTAGTGGAGGAAGAGATGGTTCATGTAGATGATGAAGAGAGGGTTCATGTAGATGATGAAGAGATGGTTCATGTAGTGGAGGAAGAGAGGGTTCATGTAGTGGAGGAAGAGAGGGTTCATGTAGTGGAGGAAGAGAGGGTTCATGTAGTGGAGGAAGAGAGGGTTCATGTAGAGGAGGAAGAGAGGGTTCATGTAGTGGAGGAAAAGAGGGTTCATGTAGATGATGAAGAGAGGGTTCATGTAGTGGAGGAAGAGAGGGTTCATGTAGTGGAGGAAGAGATGGTTCATGTAGATGATGAAGAGAGGGTTCATGTAGATGATGAAGAGAGGGTTCATGTAGAGGAGGAAGAGAGGGTTCATGTAGTGGAGGAAGAGAGGGTTCATGTAGAGGAGGAAGAGAGGGTTCATGTAGTGGAGGAAGAGAGGGTTCATGTAGAGGAGGAAGAGAGGGTTCATGTAGTGGAGGAAGAGAGGGTTCATGTAGTGGAAGAAGAGATGGTTCATGTAGTGGAAGAAGAGAGGGTTCATGTAGTGGAGGAAGAGAGGGTTCATGTAGATGATGAAGAGAGGGTTCATGTAGATGATGAAGAGATGGTTCATGTAGTGGAGGAAGAGAGGGTTCATGTAGTGGAGGAAGAGAGGGTTCATGTAGTGGAAGAAGAGAGGGTTCATGTAGTGGAGGAAGAGAGGGTTCATGTAGATGATGAAGAGAGGGTTCATGTAGAGGAGGAAGAGAGGGTTCATGTAGATGATGAAGAGAAGGTTCATGTAGTGGAGGAAGAGAGGGTTCATGTAGAGGAGGAAGAGAGGGTTCATGTAGAGGAGGAAGAGAGGGTTCATGTAGAGGAGGAAGAGATGGTTCATGTAGTGGAGGAAGAGAGGGTTCATGTAGTGGAAGAAGAGAGGGTTCATGTAGAGGAGGAAGAGAGGGTTCATGTAGAGGAGGAAGAGAGGGTTCATGTAGAGGAGGAAGAGAGGGTTCATGTAGTGGAGGAAGAGATGGTTCATGTAGTGGAGGAAGAGAGGGTTCATGTAGAGGAGGAAGAGAGGGTTCATGTAGTGGAGGAAGAGAGGGTTCATGTAGTGGAGGAAGAGAGGGTTCATGTAGAGGAGGAAGAGAGGGTTCATGTAGTGGAGGAAGAGAGGGTTCATGTAGTGGAGGAAGAGAGGGTTCATGTAGTGGAGGAAGAGAGGGTTCATGTAGTGGAGGAAGAGAGGGTTCATGTAGTGGAGGAAGAGAGGGTTCATGTAGTGGAGGAAGAGAGGGTTCATGTAGTGGAGGAAGAGAGGGTTCATGTAGTGGAGGAAGAGAGGGTTCATGTAGAGGAGGAAGAGAGGGTTCATGTAGTGGAGGAAGAGAGGGTTCATGTAGTGGAGGAAGAGAGGGTTCATGTAGAGAAGGAAGAGAGGGTTCATGTAGTGGAGGAAGAGAGGGTTCATGTAGTGGAGGAAGAGAGGGTTCATGTAGTGGAGGAAGAGAGGGTTCATGTAGTGGAGGAAGAGAGGGTTCATGTAGAGGAGGAAGAGAGGGTTCATGTAGTGGAGGAAGAGAGGGTTCATGTAGTGGAGGAAGAGATGGTTCATGTAGTGGAGGAAGAGAGGGTTCATGTAGTGGAGGAAGAGATGGTTCATGTAGTGGAGGAAGAGAGGGTTCATGTAGTGGTGGAAGAGAGGGTTCATGTAGTGGAGGAAGAGATGGTTCATGTAGTGGAGGAAGAGAGGGTTCATGTAGTGGAGGAATAGAGGGTTCATGTAGTGGAGGAAGAGAGGGTTCATGTAGTGGAGGAAGAGAGGGTTCATGTAGTGGAGGAAGAGATGGTTCATGTAGTGGAGGAAGAGAGGGTTCATGTAGTGGAGGAAGAGAGGGTTCATGTAGTGGAGGAAGAGATGGTTCATGTAGTGGATGAAGAGAGGGTTTATGTAGATGATGAAGAGAGGGTTCATGTAGTGGAGGAAGAGAGGGTTCATGTAGATGATGAAGAGAGGGTTCATGTAGAGGAGGAAGAGAGGGTTCATGTAGTGGAAGAAGAGAGGGTTCATGTAGATGATGAAGAGAGGGTTCATGTAGTGGAGGAAGAGAGGGTTCATGTAGTGGAGGAAGAGAGGGTTCATGTAGTGGAGGAAGAGAGGGTTCATGTAGTGGAGGAAGAGAGGGTTCATGTAGATGATGAAGAGAGGGTTCATGTAGTGGAGGAAGAGAGGGTTCATGTAGTGGAGGAAGAGAGGGTTCATGTAGTGGAGGAAGAGAGGGTTCATGTAGATGAGGAAGAGAGGGTTCATGTAGTGGAGGAAGAGAGGGTTCATGTAGTGGAGGAAGAGAGGGTTCATGTAGAGGAGGAAGAGAGGGTTCATGTAGTGGAGGAAGAGAGGGTTCATGTAGTGGAGGAAGAGAGGGTTCGTGTAGTGGAGGAAGAGAGGGTTCATGTAGATGAAGAAGAGAGGGTTCATGTAGTGGAGGAAGAGAGGGTTCATGTAGTGGAGGAAGAGAGGGTTCATGTAGTGGAGGAAGAGAGGGTTCATGTAGTGGAGGAAGAGAGGGTTCATGTAGTGGAGGAAGAGAGGGTTCATGTAGTGGAGGAAGAGAGGGTTCATGTAGTGGAGGAAGAGAGGGTTCATGTAGTGGAGGAAGAGAGGGTTCATGTAGTGGAGGAAGAGAGGGTTCATGTAGTGGAGGAAGAGAGGGTTCATGTAGTGGAGGAAGAGAGGGTTCATGTAGTGGAGGAAGAGAGGGTTCATGTAGTGGAGGAAGAGAGGGTTCATGTAGATGAAGAAGAGAGGGTTCATGTAGAGGAGGAAGAGAGGGTTCATGTAGTGGAGGAAGAGATGGTTCATGTAGTGGAGGAAGAGAGGGTTCATGTAGATGAAGAAGAGAGGGTTCATGTAGAGGAGGAAGAGAGGGTTCATGTAGTGGAGGAAGAGAGGGTTCATGTAGATGATGAAGAGAGGGTTCATGTAGTGGAGGAAGAGAGGGTTCATGTAGATGATGAAGAGATGGTTCATGTAGTGGAGGAAGAGAGGGTTCATGTAGTGGAGGAAGAGAGGGTTCATGTAGTGGAGGAAGAGAGGGTTCATGTAGTGGAGGAAGAGAGGGTTCATGTAGTGGAGGAAGAGAGGGTTCATGTAGTGGAGGAAGAGAGGGTTCATGTAGTGGAGGAAGAGAGGGTTCATGTAGATGATGAAGAGATGGTTCATGTAGTGGAGGAAGAGAGGGTTCATGTAGATGAAGAAGAGAGGGTTCATGTAGTGGAGGAAGAGAGGGTTCATGTAGTGGAGGAAGAGAGGGTTCATGTAGTGGAGGAAGAGAGGGTTCATGTAGTGGAGGAAGAGAGGGTTCATGTAGTGGAGGAAGAGAGGGTTCATGTAGATGAAGAAGAGATGGTTCATGTAGTGGAGGAAGAGATGGTTCATGTAGTGGAGGAAGAGAGGGTTCATGTAGATGAAGAAGAGATGGTTCATGTAGTGGAGGAAGAGAGGGTTCATGTAGTGGAGGAAGAGATGGTTCATGTAGATGATGAAGAGAGGGTTCATGTAGTGGAGGAAGAGAGGGTTCATGTAGTGGAGGAAGAGAGGGTTCATGTAGATGATGAAGAGATGGTTCATGTAGTGGAGGAAGAGAGGGTTCATGTAGATGAAGAAGAGAGGGTTCATGTAGTGGAGGAAGAGAGGGTTCATGTAGTGGAGGAAGAGAGGGTTCATGTAGATGAAGAAGAGAGGGTTCATGTAGTGGAGGAAGAGAGGGTTCATGTAGATGAAGAAGAGAGGGTTCATGTAGTGGAGGAAGAGAGGGTTCATGTAGTGGAGGAAGAGAGGGTTCATGTAGATGAAGAAGAGAGGGTTCATGTAGTGGAGGAAGAGAGGGTTCATGTAGTGGAGGAAGAGAGGGTTCATGTAGTGGAGGAAGAGAGGGTTCATGTAGTGGAGGAAGAGATGGTTCATGTAGAGGAGGAAGAGAGGGTTCATGTAGTGGAGGAAGAGAGGGTTCATGTAGTGGAGGAAGAGAGGGTTCATGTAGATGATGAAGAGAGGGTTCATGTAGTGGAGGAAGAGATGGTTCATGTAGAGGAGGAAGAGAGGGTTCATGTAGTGGAGGAAGAGAGGGTTCATGTAGTGGAGGAAGAGAGGGTTCATGTAGATGATGAAGAGAGGGTTCATGTAGTGGAGGAAGAGAGGGTTCATGTAGTGGAGGAAGAGAGGGTTCATGTAGTGGAGGAAGAGATGGTTCATGTAGTGGAGGAAGAGAGGGTTCATGTAGTGGAGGAAGAGAGGGTTCATGTAGTGGAGGAAGAGAGGGTTCATGTAGAGGAGGAAGAGAGGGTTCATGTAGAGCAGGAAGAGAGGGTTCATGTAGATGATGAAGAGATGGTTCATGTAGTGGAGGAAGAGATGGTTCATGTAGTGGAGGAAGAGAGGGTTCATGTAGTGGAGGAAGAGAGGGTTCATGTAGATGATGAAGAGATGGTTCATGTAGTGGAGGAAGAGAGGGTTCATGTAGTGGAGGAAGAGAGGGTTCATGTAGATGATGAAGAGATGGTTCATGTAGTGGAGGAAGAGATGGTTCATGTAGTGGAGGAAGAGAGGGTTCATGTAGTGGAGGAAGAGAGGGTTCATGTAGTGGAGGAAGAGAGGGTTCATGTAGTCGAGGAAGAGAGGGTTCATGTAGTGGAGGAAGAGAGGGTTCATGTAGTGGAGGAAGAGATGGTTCATGTAGTGGAGGAAGAGAGGGTTCATGTAGTGGAGGAAGAGAGGGTTCATGTAGTGGAGGAAGAGAGGGTTCATGTAGTGGAGGAAGAGAGGGTTCATGTAGTGGAGGAAGAGAGGGTTCATGTAGTGGAGGAAGAGAGGGTTCATGTAGTGGAGGAAGAGATGGTTCATGTAGTGGAGGAAGAGAGGGTTCATGTAGTGGAGGAAGAGAGGGTTCATATAGATGAAGAAGAGAGGGTTCATGTAGTGGAGGAAGAGAGGGTTCATGTAGTGGAGGAAGAGAGGGTTCATGTAGAGGAGGAAGAGAGGGTTCATGTAGATGAAGAAGAGAGGGTTCATGTAGTGGAGGAAGAGAGGGTTCATGTAGTGGAGGAAGAGAGGGTTCATGTAGTGGAGGAAGAGATGGTTCATGTAGTGGAGGAAGAGAGGGTTCATGTAGATGAAGAAGAGAGGGTTCATGTAGTGGAGGAAGAGAGGGTTCATGTAGTGGAGGAAGAGAGGGTTCATGTAGTGGAGGAAGAGAGGGTTCATGTAGTGGAGGAAGAGAGGGTTCATGTAGTGGAGGAAGAGATGGTTCATGTAGTGGAGGAAGAGAGGGTTCATGTAGTGGAGGAAGAGATGGTTCATGTAGTGGAGGAAGAGAGGGTTCATGTAGTGGAGGAAGAGATGGTTCATGTAGTGGAGGAAGAGATGGTTCATGTAGTGGAGGAAGAGAGGGTTCATGTAGTGGAGGAAGAGAGGGTTCATGTAGTGGAGGAAGAGAGGGTTCATGTAGTGGAGGAAGAGAGGGTTCATGTAGTGGAGGAAGAGAGGGTTCATGTAGATGAAGAAGAGAGGGTTCATGTAGATGATGAAGAGATGGTTCATGTAGTGGAGGAAGAGAGGGTTCATGTAGTGGAGGAAGAGATGGTTCATGTAGTGGAGGAAGAGATGGTTCATGTAGTGGAGGAAGAGAGGAGAAGACTGTGACTCTTGCATTTCCCATAATGTTGGTGTGTTCCTTTAACTAAAACGTTGCCTCTGCTTTCATGATCTGCATGTATTTTTGGAAAATTCGAGTAGTTACACTTGACAAACGTATTCCTGTTCATGAACCTGAGTAACTTTGAAGGTGGTTTTCTCAAAGGCATGGTCTGGCAACACTAATGCACTAATTGAAAATAGCTGGCTTGATATTATGATTAGAGAAAACAATAAAGGCATTATTAGAAAGATGTAATTGTCCCCGTTCCAACAGTGTAGAGAACTCTGTGTAGGTCTGGAGGTCAATGTGACTGACACAATGATAGAAGACGGATTTATTATTTTCCTTCATCTGCTCGATGCATTATTTATGATCTTCATACAGAAGAAGTTAGGAACAGCACATGACAACATGGAGACCCACCCCCGGTCATGAATATTGATGAGAATAGCAGCAGACCCATGGGATTGTGATATTGTGCAGAACAAGTAGCCCGCCTCCCCTCCCCGTCCTGTCCTTGACTAGACGACATGGCTCTCGTCTCTACGCCTGAGACTGCGCTCAGCCTAGGGTGTAGACTACCACATGCTGCCCTACTGTCAGTCTGCGGAGGGTGTGTAGACTACCACATGCTGCCCTACTGTCAGTCTGCGGAGGGTGTGTAGACTACCACATGCTGCCCTACTGTCAGTCTGCGGAGGGTGTGTAGACTACCACATGCTGCCCTACTGTTGGTCTGGGGAGGGTGTAGACCACCACATGCTGCCCTACTGTTGGTCTGCGGAAGGTGTAGACTACCACATGCTGCCCTGCTGTTGGTCTGGGGAGGGTGTAGACCACCACGTGCTGCCCTACTGTTGGTCTGCGGAGGGTGTAGACTACCGCATGCTGCCCTACTGTTGGTCTGGGGAGGGTGTAGACTACCACATGCTGCCCTACTGTTGGTCTGCGGAGGGTGTAGACTACCACATGCTGCCCTACTGTTGGTCTGGGGAGGGTGTAGACTACCACATGCTGCCCTACTGTCAGTCTGGGAAGGGTGTAGACTACCACATGCTGCCCTACTGTTGGTCTGGGGAGGGTGTAGACTACCACATGCTGCCCTACTGTTGGTCTGGGGAGGGTGTAGACTACCACATGCTGTCCTACTGTTGGTCTGCGGAGGGTGTAGACTACCACATGCTGCCCTACTGTTGGTCTCAGGGGGGTGTAGACTACAGCATGCTACCCTACTGTTGGTCTGGGGAGTTTAATAAAGACCTTGTTCAAGGTAAAGAGTCTGTATGAACCACAGATGAAGCTAGTTTAATAAAGACCTTGTTCAAGGTAAATAGCCTGTATGAAACACAGATGAAGCTACAGTAGTTTATGAAGACCATGTTTAAATCAAATCAAATGTATTTGTAAAGCCCGAAATCACAAGTTAATGTCCCCATGGGCTCGACAAGTCTACTTTAAACAAGTCAAGAAGAAACATCACAATAAATCAAGAACAAAAACCCACGATGAAATAAATGGTTAAATGGTTGTATGAACCACAGATGAAGCTACTTTAATAAAGACCATGTTCAAGGTAAAGAGCCTGTATGAAGCACATATGAAGCTACTTTAATTAGACTCATTTTCCCATACGCCCTCCCTTATTTGGGCAGAAAAAAGATGACACACGTGAGAGGTGTCTCTGCTGACATTGTGGAACCTTCTGTCTGCCAGGGTGACGGTGACTCCAGACGGGATTCTGAGGATCCAGAACATTAGCCGGGCTGACGAGGGGAAATACACCTGCTTTGCAGAGAACTACCTGGGCAAAGCCAACAGCACCGGACACCTGTCTGTTAGAGGTATATACGCACGCACGCACGCACGCACGCACGCACACACACACACACACACACACACACACACACGCACGCACGCACGCACGCACGCACACACACACACACACACACACACACACACACACACACACACACACACACACACACACACACACACACACACACACACACACACACACACACACACACACACACACACACACACACACACACACACACACACACACATTCTATTCATTAAAGAAAGTTGATTTAATAAAAAAGAAAGACTCATTTAATCAGATTAATCACTTTATTCAAATTGAGGATTTAGTTTGAGGATATTTATAAAAAATAAATAAATATAAAATATATATTTTGAAAAAAGAAATTATACATTTCTTTTTTATTATTAAAAACGAAGGTTCGAAACGTTCGTTCGAAAAACCCTGACGAAGTTCGAATCCCAAAAACAGGCTTCGGGGACAGCCTTAACACACACACACACACACACACACACACACACACACACACACACACACACACACACACACACACACACACACACACACACACACAACACAAACACAAACACAAACACAAACACACAAAGCACTGGTACATCCACTTCAATGATATTTTTTTTTAATCATCTATTGAAAAATGATTTGATTCCAACAGTTGTTACATTTATAATCAAATACTCATCCGGACCGATGCTCAATACACACTGAATACACACTGAATACACACTGAATACACACTGAGTACACACTGAATACACACTGAATACACACTGAATACACACTGAATACACACTGAGTACACACTGAATACACACTGAATACACACTGAATACACACTGAGTACACACTGAATACACACTGAATACACACTGAATACACACTGAATACACACTGAGTACACACTGAATACACACTGAATACACACTGAATACACACTGAATACACACTGAGTACACACTGAATACACACTGAATACACACTGAGTACACACTGAATACACACTGAATACACACTGAATACACACTGAATACACACTGAATACACACTGAGTACACACTGAATACACACTGAATACACACTGAATACACACTGAGTACACACTGAATACACACTGAATACACACTGAATACACACTGAATACACACTGAATACACACTGCATTGTTGTGTTCTTGTGTACTCTACTCTATTCTACTCTACTCTACTCTACTCTACCTCCTCCGCGCTACTCGACTCGACTCGACTCTACTCGACTCGACTCTACTCGACTCTACTCTACTCGACTCTACTCTACTCTACTCTAACCTCATCCGCTCTAATCTACTCGACTCTAACCTCCTCCGCTCTAATCTACTCGACTCGACTCGACTCGACTCTACTCTACTCTACTCTATTCTACTCTACTCTACTCTACTATACCCTCCTCCACGCTACTCGACTCTACTCTACTCGACTCTACTCCGCTCTAATCTACTCGACTCTAACCTCCTCCGCTCTACTCTACTCTACTCTACTCTACTCTATTCTACTCTACTCTACTCTATTCTACTCTATTCTACCCTACTCTACTCTACTCTACTCTACTCTATTCTACTCTATTCTACTCTACCCTCCTCCGCGCTACTCTACTCTACTCTATTCTACTCTACTCTAATCTACTCTACTCTAACCTCCTCCGCTCTAATCTACTCTACTCTACTCTACTCTACTCTACTCTACTTTACTCTACTCTACACTACTCTATTCTACTCTACTCTACTCTACTCTACTCTACTCTACTCTACTCAACCCTCTTCCGCGCTACTCGACTCTACTCTACTCTACTCCACTCTACTCTATTCTACTCTAGTCTACTCTACTCTACCCTGCTCCGCTCCACTATACTCTACTCTACTCTACTCGACTTGACTCGACTCGACTCGACTCTACTCGACTCTACTCTACTCTACTCTACTCTACTCTACTCTACTCTACTCTACTCTACTCTACTCTACTCTACTCTACTCCTTTCCAACATGTCTTAAACCCCTGGTCTCTTCCCCCTCTTGTCCAGATGCTACTAAGATCACCCTGGCTCCCTCCAACGCCGACATCAACCAGGGTGAGAACGTCACGCTGCAGTGCCACGCATCCCACGACCCCACCATGGACCTGACCTTCACCTGGGCCCTGAACGGAGTGCTGCTGGACCTGGAGGACCCCGCCGGGCCGTACCACCGCGTGGAGGGAGTGAGTGGAAACCAGTGTTCATTTTGTCAACGAAAATTATGACTGTATATGGTCGTCAACGAAGCTTTTCCCCCCGACGACAACGAGACGTGACGTCACGTTAATGTAGATCATGTGACACTAACGTGACTAAATTATTTATGCATGATCGTTGACTGCATCTGAGGAGACAAAAATGTACTTTACAAAAACCATGACGAATTCTCTCTTAATTTATGTTGACTAAAACAAGATGAGACCAAATAATTATAACTTGCTCAGTAGAGTTAGAACGCTCCCAGTCTTAGGGGCTGTGATATTTTGTTAGCACACTTTATGCACATAGAAGTACAGTGGCAGGTTCGCTAAGCTAATGTTGTTAGCCGAATGCTCTGATGGAGGCCGCCATTTTAAGTTTAAAGTGACGTCAGCGATCTACGGTTGTACTCGACGGACAAAAGGGAATGTGTGTGTGACGATTGATTGATTGATTGAAAATTCTATTAACAGATTGCAGAATGGGTACAATACAGTACAGCTCAATACACACAATTGTTAAGGGGATGCAGACCAGAGAAAGACTTTCGTCTTGTTTACATCAGGGTCCCCCATTTTCAATTCATCATAACATATATGACATACATGACATACAGATATACAGTACTGCTACATCTATACATTTATGACATACCATATTTACAAATACAGTAGGGCCTACTGTTTGTGATACAAAAAGAGTCTAAAAAAAGAGAGTATATACATTTGACGAAGAAACTGTAGGTAGGAGGTTGGTAGGTGGGGTGGAGGGGGGGGGGGTTGGGCAGGTGGGGTGGGGGGGGGGGGGGTGAAACTGTATGTGTGTGAAATTTGTACAGTAGGTCCCAGTGAGAATTGCAATCAGTGTGTACTGTGTATTTACACTATCCTATTGTTGCTTTGTTGGTTAAAAAAAGAAAATAATCAATTTAAATCAGAATATGTTCCATTCCATGTCTGACTACTTCTGAATCCATTGACCATGTCAAGGAATGTTTGGTTACTATTGGGCTTCTAGCCTTATACAGAACTTATTGTGAATCAGCTCATAGGGTTTTGGCTAGACTATACTTAAAGGGGAACTATCTTATAAATGGCCTTTTTCAGTGCAAGCCTTGTTTCCTAGCTATGTGGACTTATATTAATATGATCTATGTCTCTAATTCTCATATTGGCGCATTCTTCCAATTCTCCTCTCACAATATTCACCCTCACTGAACTGAGTCATCTGAAAATGTGCTGATTTGTGATGTCAGAGAGACACCGCTGCATGATAATCAGCTGAGTTTCCACACAGTTCCCACTGTGGTTGGAGCCCAGGCTCAAAACGGCTTAAGATCTTGAGGTAGAAAAATGCAGTTTTTGAGTACTTGATTAGAAATACAAAACAATGAATTAAAAAAAAGAAAAATTACAGAGGTGTTCCATAAACCCACAGGAATTGTGTAAAAGTGCCCAAATAGTGAAAGAAATAGTAAAATAGTTCCCCTTTAAAGAATAAATAGAATTGTATTATTTACAATATAAAATGACTATTATTAATTTTTTTACGAAAACTAGACAAAAATGTCATCTGTTTTCTGCCACTAAATCTAGACTAAAACAAAAAAGACAAAATCGAGACTAAAACTGACTACTAAAATGCTCAGACCTGTAGTTGACTAAAACTGACTAAACTAAAAATAAATGAAGGTGACTAAATATGATGAAAACGAAAAAGGAGCATTTGACACATGACTAAGACTAAAACTAAAATTAAAATAGCTGCCAAAATTAACACAGGTGGAAACATGCACTGTGGAATGTACTACTGTAGAGATAAGGGGTGGTTTTGGGGGATGATGGTTTGTAAATACCCAACTCAAAAGATGTTGTGTTTTTCCATAGCGAAAGTATATTTTTTGTATATATATATTTATTTTTTTGATACTTTTAGGGCATTTTGTGCTTTATTGACAGTCAGAGAGAGAAATTGGGTGAAGAGATGGGGGAGGACATGTCCTGGGCCGGATTAAAACCCAGGACGTTGAGATTATGCAACATGTGTCTTAACGTGGTGCGTCACCAGGGCACCCTCAAATATAGAATTCTACCCATCTAAGAATATACTTGCAATGTATTTTTGGTAGGGATGTCCGATATTATCGGCCGATATCGGCAGTAAAATGTGATATCGGAAAATATCGGTATCGGTAAAAAAAAAAAAACAATAACAATATTGTTTTTATTTGTACATTTATTTAACCTTTATTTACCCAGGCAAGCAAGTAAGAACCAATTCTTATTTTATTTATTGTCAAAAGTATGCATGTTGGTTTAATTTAACAAGAGATATGTAATGTTAATTTTTACTTTTTTAATGATCATATTTTGCACAGATAATGCTTACATTTAGAAAGCCTTTTGAATGCATCCAGTGAAATTATTAGTTACCTGAAATTATTCCGTTTTTTTGGGGGGAAACCCTGCATATATCGGTATCGGTTGATATCGGTATCGGAAATTAAGAGTTGGACAATATCGGAATATCGGTATCGGTAAAAAAGCCAATATCGAGCATCCCTAATTTTTGGTACTTCTTATGTACTTCTTCAATGTACATGCTTAGTATGATACGTGCACAGAGAGAGACCAAACTTCAGTGTTTAACCCTTTCACTGCCACACTACAGGGGGTTAACACTTTCACTGTCACACTACAGGGGGTTAACCCTTTCACTGCCACACTACAGGGGGTTAACACTTTCCCTACCACACTACAGGGGGTTAACCCTTTCACTACCACACTACAGAAGGTTAACACTTTCACTACCACACTACAGAAGGTTAACCCTTTAACTACCACACTACAGAATGTTAACCCTTTCACTACCACACTACAGAAGGTTAACACTTTCACTACCACACTACAGAAGGTTAACCCTTTCACTACTACACTACAAAGGGTTAGCACTTTTACTACCACACTACAGAAGCTTAACCTTTCACTACCACACTACAGACAGTTAACCGTCCGTAGTGTGGTAGTGAAAGGGTTAATACACATTTTCAGATACAAAGGAAGCCTATGGCAGGTGTGAATGAACACAAAATAACTATGGAGAAAGAAATCAATAATTCAATGGAGTAATATTGTGTTTAATATTACACCCTCCAATTATAATTGAGAATTGTTAAATATATATATATATATACAGAGTTGCTGTGTACATGTTTAGTCCCGCCCCTGACTCATAATCCCACCTCCCACCTCTGTCGGTGCCCTATCAGAAGGAGACCATAGGTGACCTGCTGATTGTGACTGGCCACCTGAGTCAAGCAGGGATGTACAGCTGTACAGCCCAGACCGTGGTGGACGGTGCCTCCGCTTCAGCCAAACTGGTGGTTCGAGGTAAGACGGGACCCTTCGGAGAGTCACTCTCTTCTGAGTCAGAATCCATCTATTTGTTCTCCAGATACTACAAGGGTGTAGGCCTACAGGAATCTGTCTGTGGTTTTGGAGTAGAGGTGCAGTATATCGACAACCTGTGGTGGAAAGTAACTAAGTATACTTACTCAAGTACTGTACTTAAGTACAATTTTGAGCTACTTGTACTTTACGTGAGTATACAAATGTTAGGGAACTTTATACTTTTACTCCACTACATTTAAAAGGAAATATTGTACTTCTTAGCCTACTCCACTACATTTATCTGAACCCATCAGTTACTAGTTACTTAAGACAAAGATTTTGCATAGAAAACATGGCAAAAATATATGAAGATTATGTATTTTCACAAATCTGAAGCCTGTCAACTTCAAGAGGACATAATCAGGGCAGCATAACTGGACCATGTACCACTTAACGTTACCCTTTAGACGTCAGTGGGTGGAGGTTTGAAAGCTCCCAAGCATTGGAATACACAAACGTCATGTAGAATGCATACTTTTACTTTAGATACTTAAGTACATTCAATTGCAAACACTTCTCTACTTTTACTTAAGTCGAATTTGATTGGAGGACTTTTACTTTTACCGGAGTACTCATTTATCTGGGTATTTCTACTTTTACTTAATTAAGTAAAGGAACTGTGTACTTCTTCTACCACTGTCGGCAACACACAGGACATACTGACACACGTCACAAGGACAGCAGGACCTCACGTAGAGAGTTGAGGACTCAGATTTAATGTAGGAGGTAAATGGCCTGCATGGATATTTCTCACACACTCACACACCGACGATGGAGGCAACTGTGCAATGGAGACAACCACTCTATCTCTGAGTACAGTATATTCAGACAATAACCGTGTCCATAACCCTTTTTATTCTATTTTTATTTTTACTTCTCCACTGTACTATAATTCTGTGACCTGTATGTCTTCTACTACCTGTACCTCCCCTCCCCCATGCTGCTATGATGCCTGAATTTCCCCAAGGGGATCAATAAAGGAATCTTATCTTATCTTCTGTCCCGTTGGCCAGGTCCCCCGGGACCCCCTGGAGGTCTGGTGGTGAAGAACGTGGCAGAGACGTCGGTGGAGCTCCGGTGGAGTCGTGGCTATGACAACCACAGTCCCATCGGCAAATACATCATCATGGGGCGATCGTCACTCTCGTCCGAGTCGAAGAGGATGAGGACAGGTCTCTCTCTCTCTCTGTCCCTCTGTGTGTGTGTGTGTGTGTGTGTGTGTGTGTGTGTGTGTGTGTGTGTGTGTGTGTCTGTGTGTGTGTGTGTGTGTGTGTGTGTGTGTGTGTGTGTGTGTGTGTCTGTGTGTGTGTGTGTGTGTGTGTGTGTGTGTGTGTGTGTGTGTGTGTGTGTGTGTGTGTGTGTGTGTGTGTGTGTGTGTGTGTGTGTGTGTGCTTTCCATGGCAAATGTTAGAGGTATGACAACTCACGTGGCTATGACCACATGATGTCACATTAAACCTGGGAGCCGGCCAGTACAAAAGCAACGCATGGGACCGACCAATTTAGCAAACCGATGTACAGACATCCCAGCTAATATGGGACAATTGGCAATGAAAAGCCTCTAACATATTATCGTTTGCCATTAGCTTGCATTATCACTAACATTAGCTACTAAACATTAAAGCTAATGTCATCTACCAAATGTTACAGCTAACGCTAGCTACTGTTAACGCTAGTTAGCGTTAGCCGCAACCTTTGGTAGCTGACATACGGTACAGCAGCTCTGTTCTGTCTAGCGAATGGTGGCGCTAATGCTAATGCTAACAGTAAAGAGAGGATGTTAGCGGCTTTGCCTAGCGGAGGTAGATTAGGGTGACTGAATGACATCGACAAACGCGGTCATATTTAATACAGTCCCATTGTCTGAATAGGAAAATGCACGAGTGCCCATGTGTGCGCTTATTGAAATGTGTTTATGCATCAAACAAACGAGAACAGCTGGAGAGAGAGACATTTGTAGGGCGTCCAAAATCAATGGCCACGACCTTCCCTCTCATCTGCACCATCTGGATCCAACCCCACTCACCCTGCCAACTTGCTTTTTTTTTTTAAACATCCAACTTAAAGGTTTGAGAGCATTAGGAGTAACGACTACCCAGCTCTGTCTCAGCACCTGCCCTGAGGCTGTGTCAGCCGGGAGGATTTATTATTCCGTGAATCTGACCTTGTGAACGTGCAAGAATGCAGACTTTTAGATTGTGCATGTGTGACCTAATGCACAAGAAGGAATTATGTATCATTGTGTTGAGCAAGTGTGAGCGCTGTTTATCTTTTGTGTTTTTAACCTTGCGCACAATGTGTACAATATGTTTGTCTCAAAGGTGGAGTGAGTGATTCTGGAGAAATCCTTTTGTTTACATACATTAGCATGTGCCAGATTGACCGTCCCTCTCGCTATCCACTGCCCCCACCCCTTCCCCCCTTCCCCCTGTCCTGTGCATGAGTATGAACGCCCCCTGGTGCTGATTGGCTGGAATAGTGTCGCGTGGCTTGGTCCGCACCATTTAGTTTGTTGCCCCTTTACAGAGCCAGGGCTGTGTATGAACACAGGATTTATTTTGGTTAGCTAGCGGACCGTGAGGAGATATTGGCTGAATCTTTCCAAAAAAGTTGAATGGGTTAGAATCGCTGACTGTACCTTTAAGTTAGTGCAAGGTTGATTGTCTTGTTTTTGTTTTTGCTCTGTACGGTACAAGTAAGATTGTGTTTACTGAGTGAGGCTCGTTGTCTTACTGTGTTTTTAGTTCAGATTTCTGGAACCCTAGCGCTATTTCTTATTTACCAATGATGATGTTGATCGATATAGAGTCCTTTCTTGGCACGATCCATGCTGTTCCTCGTACCAGCTCCAGATAGTTAGCCACAAACCAATGCAAAGTCAATGGGGTCGAGCTCCTCTCTGTACAAGCTGACTGAAGGCCTCTGCATGCTACAGAAACTTCAAAGCAACTGAAACACAACATCGACAAAGCAACAGTGTTTTATGCCTTTATGCTTCTGCAACATCGACGCGCAAATTTAGTTGAACTAAAGTTAGTTTAGGTTCGTGTTAACGTTAGATAATGTACAAAATAAACGTATTTCCGGTGATTTTAGACGTCGCTCTTTTATTTTGAAAACCCCAGACCGGAAGTGTTATAGTGTCTGTTGCTAGCAGCTTAACTTTCTGTGCTTTTCGAGCTAACGTTACCGTAACATCATTAGTTTCCAATGGAGAGGACCTCGGCTCACATGCAGCTCAAACTACCTATTGGAATAAATTAATTGATTGATGTTTAACTTGTCCCTGTGTGTGTCCAGTCATTTCGACTAGCAAACGTTGTATTTAACGTTACCTCAGGACGGATACCATTGTATTTACTTGGTTAGCTATGTAGCTAATGTAGATAGCATTTTGAATAGACCCAATGCTAGCTGGCTGGCTACAGCTTTATTTACTAAATTATGGAGGCTTTTTAATCGTCAAGGTAAGAGAGGATTTGTCATGATCAACTGAAGGCGTATGCTATGGAACAATATGTGCTTGGGTTTTCAGAAAAAGGCGAGCTATGTGACGCTAATTATTTAGCGTCAACGCTGGCTACAACAATACTTACTTACTTAGGCCCATCGCTCCCAATGGAGCATAGGCCATCTACGACTTTTCTCCATCCAACACGGCTTTGGGCTGTCCTTTCTGCCTCCCCCCAGGTAGTTCCTTGTCTCTTGAGCTCCGCCTCAGTGTCCCGCCTCCAGGTGTTCTTAGGCCGCCCTCTCTTCCGCTTCCCTTGGGGATTCCAAGTCAGGGCCTGGCGTGTAGTACTGGTAGCCGGTTTCCTCAAAGTGTGGCCTATCCATCCCCACTTTCGTCTCAGGATCTGCTTCTCCACTGGTTCCTGTCTTCCTTTCAGCCATAGTTCCTCATTCTTGATTTTGTTTGGCCACCGGATCCCAAAGATGCGTTTCAGACAGCTGTTTATAAAGGTCTGTATCTTCTGCAATGTTCTTTTCGTCATTCTCCAAGTCTCTGAACCGTAGAGAAGGACAGATTTGACATTTGAATTGAAGAGCCGCACTTTGGTTGTCATGGCGATGTCCTTGGAGGACCAGATGTTCTTCAGAATGATGAATGCTGCTCTGGCTTTGCCTACTCTTGCTGTGACGTCGCCATCTGTGCCGCCCTTCTTATCCAAGATACTGCCTAGGTAAGTGAAGGAGTTGACTTCCTGTATGGATTCATCACCTACTGTGACTGTGTTGTTGGTAGAGGTGTTGATCATCATTAGGTTGGTTTTCTTCCTGTTTATTCTCAACCCAGTCTCAAGGGATGTAGTTGCCAGCTTGGTTGTCTTGTTCTGCATCTGGTTGTAGTTGTGTGACAGGAGAGCCAGGTCATCAGCAAAGTCGAGGTCATCCAGTTGTGTCCATAGGGTCCACTGTATGCCGTTTTTATTTCCTTTTGTGGTGGTCTTCATAATCCAGTCTATGACTAGAAGGAATAGAAAGGGCGATAGGAGGCATCCCTGACGCACACCGGTCTTAACCTCAAAACTCTCTGACAGTTGGCCTGCATGTAAAACTTTGCATGATGTTCCTTGATAGGTGTTTTGAATCAGAGTGATGATTTTCTTTGGGATACCATAATGCCTCAGCAGTTTCCACAGAGTCTCTCTATCCACACTGTCAAAGGCTTTTTCATAGTCTATGAAGTTTATGTATAATGGAGAGTTCCATTCGATGGATTGCTCTATAATGATGCGCAGGGTGGCGATCTGGTCCGTGCAAGATCTGTTGCTCCGGAAGCCTGCCTGCTGGTCTCGAAGCATGGGATCCACAGCAACACTCATTCTGTCCAGTATAATTCTGTTGAGTACTTTTCCCGGTACTGATAGAAGCATTATTCCTCTGTAGTTGTTGCAGTTGGTAAGATCTCCCTTTTTTGGTAGCTTGATGATGATTCCATCTTTCCATTCTTCTGGAATCTTTTCTTCCTCCCAGATCTTGGTGAAGAGGCTATGAAGCATATCTACCGCAGTCTTCAAGTCGGCCTTGATGGCTTCTGCTGGTATTTCATCTGGTCCTGCAGATTTTCCGTCCTTTGTTGAGATAATAGCTTTTTTTATCTCTGCTTTGCTGGGTTTATCACAGTTTATTGGAAGTGTTCTCTCCGCTGGTGTAATGTCCGCTGGCTCTGTCGGGGCTGGTTGGTTCAGTAGTTCTTTGAAATGTTCAGCCCATCTTCTCCGTTGGTCCTCTGTTGTTATAAGTGGGTTTCCCTGTTTGTCTTTTACCGGTTTGTCCGTTTGTTGGAACTTGCCTGCTAACTTCCTAGTGATCATATAGAGGTCTTTCATGTTGCCTTGCCCTGCCGCTGTTTCTGCTTGTTTGGCTAAGTTGTCTATGTGATCTCTTTTATCCTTCTTAATGCTACTCTTCACCTCCTTATTGGCTTGGGTGTATTCTTCCTGTGCCTTTGCTTTTGCTGATCTTGTTTTGCTTGTGTTCAGTATCTCTTTCCTCTCCTTTCTTTCTTTCAGTTTCTGGAGTGTTTCCATTGAGACCCATTCCTTGTGTTTTGTCTTCTTCTTTCCCAATATTTCTTTGCAGGTGTCCAGCCACAACGTCTTTGTGTGCTGCCATTGAGTTTCTATGTCCACATCTGTGTCTTCATCCTGTTCCTGTAGTTGCTGGTACCTGTTGGTAAGGCTGATCTGGAATCTACTCTGTATTTCTTTGTTCCTAAGAAGTCCAACGTCATATCTGGTTCTTGCGCCGGTGGTTGTGGCATACTTCTGTATGCCACAATGGAGGATGTTATTCTCTGCGGGACTAATATTATTCTATGACAGCCCCGCCCCCATTCGCTAACCAACCAATCACTGCTACGCAATATCAACGCAACGGTTGTTTAGGTTAGATTTGGGGGACATGTACGCAACGTCCAAGCAACACAGTCTACAAGACCCTCTAAAACAACCGCGCTGAAATCGCGCCGATGTTGTGTTGCAGTTGCTCTGAAGTTTCTGTAGCATGCAGAGGCCTTGAGTCTCATTGAAATTTCCTCCACAGTGTCACACAAAGTAGATGTCAGTGAGCCTCAGTCAGCTTGTAGAGACAGGAACTCGAGTCGACCCCATTGACTTTGCATTGGTTCGTGGCTAATTACTAACAGCTTGGATTGTGCTGAGAAAGGACCTGGGAAATCGGAACTATCCGCTTAATTTAGACATCTATTGACAAACGAGTATTGAACCGAATGTAATTTAATCAAGTTGAATGGAATTAAAGTGAAGTGTGTGTTTGTGTTCCACCTCATCCAGACCCTCTGAACATCGAGGGCAACGCAGAGTCGGCTCGTGTCATCGGCCTGCTGCCCTGGATGGATTACGAGTTCCAGGTCATCGCCAGCAACATCCTGGGCAGCGGAGAGCCCAGCATGCCCTCCCACACCGTCCGCACGCAGCAAGCAGGTGAGGAGGTCGAAGGTCACCCAAGTCAAAAACGTGTATAGTGTTCTATCCTGAAAGTATACTTTCAGAAAATATGCTAAAGTAAGATTTTTTTTTTGCACACACACACACACACACGCACGCGCACGCACGCACACACACACACACACACACACACACACACGCACACACACACACACACACACACACACACACACACACACACACACACACACACACACACGCACAAACACACACTCCATTTAGTTCTGTCTACCTACATCTAACGCAGGTCAGATATTCAAAAGGAATTTAATGGCTTTTCACTTTTTCACTTTTTCAAAAAATAAGCATGGTTCTTCAATAGCTTTTTTCTATTTAGCAGACTAACTAGAGGATTATATTATTGAGATATTATAATAATATAATTTAACCCTTATGCCCCCCTAACGATGTAGCAGAGTTGTCACCTTAGTGCATGAAAAGATTGCATCACGTTCAAGGTCATAAAAAACTTAATTTGTAATATTTCGTTCCAATTCTTTTTTTATGAATACCACTATGAACCTAACTCAACATATCTATCAAAGATTCCAAATATTTCCGTTTGCAGGGTTATGGTTAGGGTTAGGGTTAGGGTTAGGGTTGGGGTTAGGGTTAGGGTTAGGGTTGGGGTTAGGGTTAGGGTTGGGGTTAGGGTTAGGTTAGGGGACTGTTGAGCAAGTGTTGGGGTGGGCACGGACACAGGGATGAGATTTTACCTTCTCCTAATCTTTCTGTCTGGGTAACCCTAACCCTAACCCTCACCCTCACCCTAACCCTAATGGGAAGAAAAAAAACACCAAGGTTTTTGCCAGGCTAAAGCGTATAACTTTTTTTTAGAGGTATTCTAATGATTATCCTTTTATATATTGAATATATATCACAGATGACCAATCTGACCCAATTTCATGACATAATAATCAACACAGCCATCGTTGTACACAGAAATACAAATACATATAGGCAAAAAACACAAAATAGTCGCTAAGGTGGCAGAAGGGTTAAACAAAAGACAAAGACACAGATAGGGTCAGGGACATTACCACTAACACTAGAGGTCGGCAGGTTTAATGCCACCCCAGAGGAGGACAGACTTTGTTTGGTTTGTGAGCTACTGTAGGTGGAATTGAGAATGAGGTTCACTTTTTAGTTTACTGTCCTGTCTACGAGGACGTAAGGGATGAAGTCTTTAGTAAAATGTCTTCTGGTAATGTTGACTTTCTTGAGCAGGATGAATATGAAAAACTAGAGTTGTAGGAAGGGAACTTTTTTTGTAGCAGATTTTATTTGCCAAGCTCGGGAAAGAAGGCAGAATACTTTGTTTGATACTTTTTTTAATGAAATGTAATGTGTAATATAATAATGGAACACTGCGATAGTATTTCTGGTGTCTTATAAAGCCATGAGAGTTCAGCACTTTGTGTGCATGACACGGAAACAAAATAACCAAGAAATCAATCAATCAATCAATCAATCAATCAATCAATCAATCATGTCCCCCAGTTCCAACCGTGGCCCCCAGCGGACTGGGAGGAGGAGGAGGGGACCGCAACGAATTGATCGTCACCTGGACTGTGAGTGTATCGCCTGAAGGAGTGTGTGTGTGCGTGTGTGTGTGTGTGTGTGTGTGTGTGTGTGTGTGTGTGTGTGTGTGTGTGTGTGTGTGTGTGTGTGTGTGTGTGTGTGTGTGTGTGTGTGTGTGTGTGTGTGTGTGTGTGTGTGTGTGTGTGTGTGTGTGTGTGTGTGTGTGTGTGTGTGTGTGTGTGTGTGTGTGTGTGTGAGTGTCTGTGTCTGTGTCTGTGTCTGTGTGTGTGTTACTCCGAACCTGTTTGTACGTCACATCTGTCCAACTCGAGGTGAAGCAGGCCGAATATGGCCCACCTTAAAGGGTGTAAAGTACTTGAGTAATTGTACTTCGTTACAATACTTAAGTACTGTATACTTGTACTTTTACTCAATTACATTTCAGAGAAAAAAAACATTACACTCCTTACATTTAAAATGCAGACCTACAAAGTACAAATCTCGCAGGTCCAACCATTTTAATTTGTATATTTGTTTCTCTGGCCGAACTAACGTTAACGTTATTAATCCTGCGGCCGCACTTTATTTAAAAACAGCCAAACAAATCCCCATAAATGGAAGATTAACCCACCCATACCCATGCTGATTAATCCTTGTGCAAGACTAGAAAGCAGGGATCTTTGATTAAACACCTGCTATCAGAAGAATAGACAGTCAGAGTGACAAGCTACAGAAGATGGCCACAAACGATAGTACGAGTGATGAAGAGGACGAAACGGAACATTTCATTGCCCCGGAATAAAACAAAGTTTTTACTTTTACTTTTTAGTACTTAAGTACATTTAAAAGAAGAAACTTTTACTCAAGTGTGTTTTTAGCCAGATACTCTGACTTTTACTTGAGTACGATTTTGAGACGGTACCCATACTTTCACTGAAGTATATTTTCTGGGTACTTTTTACACCCCCACCTTGTATTTCCAGGTGGCTCGCAGACTGATTTGCGTATTAATTCAAATCAATTAGTTAATGTCTCCCATCAAGTCGCTGCTTCTCCTTGCCCACGATTCAACCGTGATACAAATCAAACGCACCTCACCGTGGCTCACCGTGTGAATAGAAATGCATCACACCTGCTTCCATGGGTCACAGGAGGAGCACCCGGTGTTTAGAGGACAGTGGCTCAGGAGGTAGAGAGCGGTCGTCTGGCAATCGGAAGGTTCCCGGTTTGATTCCCGCTCCTCCCGGGCAGCATGTCGAAGTGTCCTTGAGCAAGACACCTAACCCCTAACTGCTCCCGATGAGCAGGTTGGCACCTTGCATGGTTGCGTCTGCTGTCGGTGTGAGTGAATGTGTGAGTCAATGGGTGAGTCAATGTGTGAATGTGAGGATAGGAAAATTGTAAAACGTTTTGGATAAAAGCGCTATATACTGTAAATGCACCATTTACCATTTCAAATCAAATCAAATTTAAACACACGTTAATGTCCCCATGGGCCGGACACGTCTTCTTTAAACAAGTCAAGAAGAAACATCACAATAAATCAAGAACAAAACAAAAACACCATAAAGTCCAAAGAATTTAAAATAAATAAAATAAATGCAACACTCCCAGACAAGTAAGGAAAAACTCACTAAAACCTAGCAATCGGAAAAAATGCACCACAGGCAATGTGGAGGAGAGAAACCTTAGAAGGGCCGTTCAAGGGGGGATCTCCCTTCTTAGATGTCGGTGATAGTAGTGTTGCAATAAAACAGGTGAAACAGTTGGTAAGCATGCACTCATAAGTGTAATGAAACACAGATAAGTGCATGCAATAGCAACAAATACCAAAATCATTAAAAAAAAATAATACATGTAGTGAGCATATGCATGCATGGTGACAGTAGAATCAAAGTATATGAGAAAATTGTGAAATTAAGTATTAGATAGAACTACTGCAAGCGTATGTATACAGGATGAGATACAAGACAATAGCTCAGGGCCGTATGCCCCGGGGGGCAGGAGTAACCACTCAGAATTGGTCAGGGCAGAGCAGAGAAAAGAAGACATGGGAGCAAATAGACATGCTAACTAAACTAGACAGATTAATCTCAGTCCCTGACCAGGTGAGATCATGGTAGGTATATGGGTCTTAATCAGGGATTTAAAAGCTTCGACAGAGCAGGCGCCCCTGACAACGGCAGGTAATTTGTTCCACATGTAGGGAGCACGGTAGACAAAGGCTTTGCGGCCGGCGGATTTCTTTTTAACCCTAGGAATCGATAGAAGCCCCGCATTTTCTGAGCGCAGAGCACGAGTGGGCGAGTATCGAGAGATGAGATCAGATAGATAGAGCGGTGCAAGCCCATTAAAAATGTTGTAGGTGAGGAGTAGCACTTTAAAGTCAGATCTGGCTTGAATAGGAAGCCAGTTTAAGGCGGACAAAACTGGTGTGATGTGATCAAATGTTCTAGTTTTAGTTGATGCTTGAATTAGGTAGGCCTGAAAAAAAGTGCATTACAGTAGTCTAGACGTGATGAGACAAAAGCATGAATTAGGGTTTCAGCATCAGCCAGAGTTAAAATGGGGCGATTTTTTGCGATATTACGAAGATGGAAGAAGGCAATTTTGGTGATATTTTTTATATGTGCATTAAATGAGAGGGAGGAATAAAAAATTACTCAGAGGTTTTTTATGGTGGAGCTCTGAGATACATGACAAGTATCAAAGTTAAGGGAGATGTCCTCAAACAGGCCTCTGTGGTTTGGGGGGCCAACAATTAACATCTCAGTTGTATCTGCATTAAGGAGTAGAACGTTTTGCGACATCCACTTTTTAATGGCAAGCAGGCAAGCCTCAAGATTTTGTAATTGGGAGGAATGGTTTGGCTTAATAGGTATATATAATTGGGTGTCATCAGCGTAAAAATTAAGGTTTATGCCAAATTTGCATATGATATTGCCAAGGGGTAGCATGTAAATCAAAAATAGCAAAGGGCCCAGAACAGAGCCTTGTGGGACACCGCATTGCACTGGGAGGGTCTCAGATGTTAAATCATTATAGACCACGCAGTGTGTTCTATCAGTTAAATAATATTTAAACCAAGCGAGTGCGTGACCCCGAATGCCAACATGATTCTCGAGCCGACTTAGAAGAATCGAATGATCGATAGTGTCAAAGGCTGCACTGAGATCAAGCAATAAGAGCACAGAAGTTAGGTGTCGAGAGAGAGCAGTAAGTCATTTATTTGTGACTTTGGTAACCGCCGTTTCGGTGGAGTGTAAGGCTCTAAAGCCAGATTGAAAAGATTCATTAGGATTATTGTTTGATAGGTGGTCAGTAAGTTGCGTTGCGACAATCCGTTCTAATATTTTGGATAGGAACGGAAGATTGGAGATGGATCTGTAGTTTTTCAAGATTAGAGGGTCGAGGTTCGGTTTTTTAAGTAGTGGTTTAATGACGACTGATTTAAAGGCCAGGGGCACCACACCAGTAGATAAAGAGGTGTTGAAGATATTGAGTAGGGCAGAGCCTAGAGTTGGGAAGAGTTGGTACCTTCAGTTGTACCACGATGTTTGAACAGAAAGTGCTACAACTCAAACGTGTGATGTCATCGTGTATAAAGTCTGAAGCGGCTCCAAAGATGACACTGAGAGCACCCAAGGGAATGTTTCAGAACTGAGAGCCTTCATTTTGGCGTGGCTCAACAAAAGCAGTCATTTGTTGTTTGTGGATCAACTCCAAGACTTTTTGCTTGATGGCGTCACAAGTTTGAGTCTCACTTCTCTCGTTTCTGGCTTCGGGGAAGAGAGTAGCTCATGTTCATAATATGACTTGAACCTAAGCCACGGAAATAACACGCATGGGGCGGTGTTCCCCTTCCACTCACACGCGTTACTCAGCCTACAGTATTCGATTAGATTGCATTACATTAGATTACATTACATTACATTAGATTACATTACATTTTACATTACATTACATTACATTAGATTACATTACATTAGATTACATTACATTACATTAGTTTACATTAGATTACATTAGATTAGATTAGATTCAAATCTACTGTCATCATACAGCACAAGTACAGTACAACGAAAATAAGTTGTACAAGAGTGCAAATGTAGCAGTAAAGTGAAGAGAATAAATAGAATTGAATTTTGAATTGAAAACCTTTATTTATCCCCCTAGGGAGACTCAGGTGTCCATCACAGCATCAACAGCATTAGTACATGTTAAAAAAAACAAAAGACAAAATAAATACAGCTAAAAATAGAGCTAAAAAAGCGGTGAAGGAGAGAAAATGTCATAAATGTCAGGTTGTTATTGTTCATATAGCAGATCACCTAATCTGGGGCGGTATATATATATATATACTAGGGGTGTAACGGTACACAGAAGCCACGGTTCGGTACGTACCTCGGTATCGGGGTCACGGTTCGGTACGAGTTCGGTACAACAGAAACACAATATTTATTATTATTATTATTAATATAATATTTATTATTATTATTATTTTTTTTTTATTATTATTATATGTATGATAAGTATTATAATTATTATTATTAAATAGAATAATTTTCTATAGGAAAAGTATGTTTATTTTTTTTATTTGATCAGCTGTGCCTGTGAGTCCGGCCTGGGGCTGCGGCACTGCAGATTTACCCTACTCAAGTCCGGCGGGGGAGAATGTTGGTGTGTTTGTTGGTGTGTTTCTTTCCATTAGTTTCATTTGGTTAACATTATTGGGCGAACAAGAAAATGACAGAAAACTGTAAAATTGTAATGACCCTGCAGCTGTTCCAATGTAAATGTGCCTTTCTCCGTGCACTTTCGCCCGCTCTGAAGTCGGACTCGGTGTGCCCGGCCGCGTAAAGATTTTCCCTAACGCACTTTCAGTTTCGGGGGTTCCGCGATCTGATTGGCCACTGACGTTTCTCTCAGCGCCAATCGCGTTACGCCTAGTTCTATCACTGGTTAAGCTTGGCGACTTTTTCGAAGTTGGTTAAGGTTAGAGTTTGGTTTAGGGCAGGACGATAGACCACCAGCCCTGATTCCAACCTCTAACCTTAACCAACTTCGAAAGAGCCGCCAAGCTTAACCAGTGATAGAACTAGGCGTTAGCTAGCTAGCAGGCTGTTAGCGGCAGAACTAGGCATAACGCGATTGGCGCTGAGAGAAACGTCAGTGGCCAATCAGATCGCGGAACCCGAACGCGGAACTGAAAGTGCGTTAGGGAAAATCTTTACGCTGCCCGGCCACGCGCGGTGTTCTCGCACGGACCTCGCAAGTGCCTGCATGTGCGACTGGTGTGTTTGCGCTGTGAGGCGTATTTCTTCGTATGGCTGCACGTACCGCACCGTGACGGCCGTACCGTAAATTCGCGGGACGAATACACGTACCGCTACACCCCTAATACATACCATACCATATATTATGGTATATATACAGCATATATACAGCATTATTGTACATAAGATAAGATAAGATGATCCTTTATTGATCCCCTTGGGGAAATGCGGGTGTCAAATACAGGGTGGGGGGGGGGATACAGGGTGGGGGATGCATAGCTTCACAGTCCTATACAGTCCAGTATCGTATACACTATAGATACACTTAAAGTATAGATACAAATACAACATAATATAAAAAGTACAAACACAAGATAGTCCGGTGATGAGAGTCCAGTGATATGAGTCTCTAGTGCAAAATACAAGATAGTCAGTACGGTGATGTGAGTCTCTAGTTCTCAAGTCCCGAGTTCTGACAGTGATAGTTCTGGCAGCAGATCCGGCCGCCCGAGCCCTTTGTTGTAGAGCCTGATGGCTGCCGGTATAAAGGACCGGCCCAGGCGGTTTGTGGTGTGCTATCATACAGAGCTATGGGCTATTTTGTTTTTCCTTGACGAAGTTCAAAGCGTGTTTTCTCCCAAACCGCAGCCCATGGCCAGGGAGTACCAGAACGGAGACGGCTTCGGCTACATCCTGGCCTTCAGGAAGCAGGAGGCCGACAGCTGGAGGGCGGTGCGCATCCCCCACGTGGAGTCGTCCCGCTACGTGTACTCCAACCAGAGCCTGTCGCCCTACTGCCCCTTCCAGGTCAAGATCAAGGCGTACAACCGCAACGGAGAGGGCCCGTTCAGCCAGCACGCCACGGTGCACACCGCAGAGGAGGGTGAGTCCGTGGGTTAGACTTCCGGCTGTTAGCCTAGAGGGGGTCGGGACGCTAATGACGCCACGTGCACGCGCGCTTCCGGGCGCATGCGCATAAATGTTCCCTCGCATAAGGACAGACGAAAGACAGTGCCTAATTGCCTCTACGAATGGAATGTAACACCTGACGACCGGCGCTATTGATATGCAAGGTAGCCAGGTGGGTACTGCGAGTTGGCGCATCAGTCGAGTGCAGCGCATCCCTGTGTGCACTCGTGCACATCCGTGCATGTGCGTGCACGCGCTTCTGCTCACAACTTTGGTTGCAAGGCGTGCAACCCCGTCCCATGAGCAACGCATCACTGGTCGGGACCTTGTTTGTGTTTGTGTGTGTGTGTGTGTGTTTTGCTTTTCTCTTCTGATATCATTGAATATTTAAAGACGCATTTCACAAAATATTTTCCTTAAAAGTGCTATAGAGAACATTCAGCCACTAGATGTCGTACTAGAGCATCATCATGTCCAATCAGGTGCATTCCGTGGGGCAATGGGAAGGGGATACATGCCTGCAACAGGTACCTGTAAACAACTACATTCATTTTGGACCCCCAATTTTTCAATAATCAATGATTAATACTTAATAGTAATATAGAAATATATTTGAATGATTACTCTACATTCAAATGTTATCTACACAGCACCTTTAAGGACGCATTTCACCAACTTTTAACCTTAAACATATCATTCTGTTGTGATAATCTGACCATAAAACCGACCAAAGTCTTCCGTGTCTCGTGGATTTGGATTTGTTTTCAATTCCTAGTTCGTCAGGTGGGCTGTTAACCCTTTCACTACCACACTACAGTAGGTTAACCTTTTCACTACCACACACAAGTGAAAGGTTAACCTTCTGTAGTGTGGCAGTGGAAGCGTTAACCGTCTGTAGTGTGGTAGTGAAAGGGTTAACCTTATATAGTGTGGTAGTGAAAGGGTTAACCTTCTATAGTGGCGTAGTAAAAGGGTTAACATTATAGTGTGGTAGTGAAAGGGTTAATGTTGTATTCAGGTGAAGTAGCCTGTGAGGTGTTTGATACAGGACCATGTGTTTACCTGCAATGTCCAGTATCACCACAGGAGGGCAGCCACGCCACAGAGTAGAAAGACCGCAGCCATTGCTTATTTCATGTTCCAAAACATTCTTTGTAATGAATAATATAATCATATTATACAGGCGTTCTTTAAAACACTCACAACACAGTGTTTTTAGTTTTTTTAGCCAAGATTTGTTTTGGCACTTGAGCCTGATCACTTGATCACTTCAAGTTCAAGGTCAAGTTTTGTTTTATTTGTCACATAAAGTACATGCACATTACAGTGAAATGCTTGGTTCTGTATGAGCCTCTGAGAATGTGCTTCATACCTGGTTTAATAAACACCTGACTACTGACCCCCCTCACCCTCAACCTGACCCCTGACCACTGACCCCGACCCTTGTCTCTACAGAACCCACTGTGGCGCCCTCCAGTATCAACTCCACAGTGCTGACGGCGTTTGATATCCAGGTGTCGTGGGAACCTGTCCAGCAGCTGAGCGCCAACGGCATCCTCAGAGGTTACGAGGTCAGGACCAACCATCTGTGTCTAATGTTCCTGCATGAATAAACACCCCCTTTCCCTCAAGCCACAGGTCAGCGGTGGACAAAGTAGACAAGGTACAGTATAGTAGAAATAGAACAATACTCAAGTAAACATCCTCCATTGAAACATACTGGATGTAGTTTCTCAAGTACCTCCTGGACTGTATGGAGTTCCTGATTTTCCATACAGTGTTCAGTTCTTGATGCACTGATGTCTAAAGGTTATGGTAAAATAGTTGCTGCTTCAGTTATCCTGCCTCTGGGTCCTGGTCTGGTCTGGTCTGGTCTGGTCTGGTCTGGTCTGGTCTGGTCTGGTCTGGTCTGGTCTGGTCTGGTCTGGTCTGGTCTGGTCTGGTCTGGTCTGGTCTGGTCTGGTCTGAGTTTGGGTTCTGGGTCTGAGTCTGGGTCTGGGTTTGTTCTGGGTCTGAGAGAGCAGAGTTCTGAGCTAGATGGTATTTTTAGTTTTATCAAATAAAGAGCAAATAAAGTGCAGTCGCTTTTAAACCATAGTCTAGCTAGTTAGCACCAGTTGACCTCATGCTGACCTGTCATAACCGCATTACTTTCATGAGGCGTATGAAATAAGCCCAGTGCAAACGTACCTCATCAGCTTTTAATGTTTTATCCCTTGACTAATAAATATTTTTATTGATTTATTAGCACCATGCTGGCACCAGTCATCAGCATGCTCAGACGCATGGGGCTGGTTGAGCTTTGAGTTATCGTTGCCCCTGGTGATGAAAATGCAAGACTATGATCTCAGGAGAGAGTCATTAAAACAGTTTTTATGCCAAGTCAACCGGAGGCCAACATCTAATTGGCCAAAAACAACAACTCCCTGCATCAATAACCAATCGGATGTTTTTGCCGGGGTCACATTGGAAGACTAATCGCGTTCCTCGTCAAATTCAGCTTGAAGCTGCTGGTGCCTCTGGGAGTCTGTGGAAAACCTGTGTTGGGCTTGAAAAGTGATGGAGTTTAGCTCTATTTCTGCTGAGCAGGTAAACTCACTCTCGTTAATTGCTCCGAAATTGCCGATGGCAGCTTTAAGCTCTACTTGTTGTGGATTCATCAAGTTGTTAGTTGTTGATATTAAAGAGTTTTTAAGTATGTAGGAAGGAACACATTTCAGCTGATGTGTATGATGCAGATTCCATATTGAAGTCCCTGCTTTGAGACATCATGGTTCTGGTCTATGTAAGGGATAATGTATAGCTACGAGGTCATTGTCGCAAAATAATTGACCGACACAGAGTTTAAAACACCGAGCCGCCTCGGCGAGGTGTTTTAAACGTCAGTGAAGGTCAATTATTTTGCGACAATGATCGAGTATAGCTATACATTATCCCGCTTATTACATGGCTAACTTACTAACAATATACCTAATTCATTTTACATCGACTCGCAACACTGGTTCTGGCTCCGCTCGTCGCTCCGCCCTGTCATCGCTGGCAGCTTCCCCAGCAGCCGGCAGTGTCTGATTGCACTGATGTCAGTGGGCTTGATTGCGAACAGCTGCGCACAGCGGTCATTATTGTTCCACAGAGGTCCGTTATCGGGTAATATCGGACCTCTGACGCGCGCTGTTGACCAATCACAAGCAAGCATTTCGGCGAATGTGAAAACGCCATGTAATAATTATTTTTAATACACAGGCCGTATAGTAGTACGAGTGATTTGTGAAATGGGAGTTTGTGAGTTGGGAATCTGTAATCTGATTCTAAAGAATTGGTACCAGTCATACACTACTGTAAAACATTTTTATTTAAAAACACAGTATTCAGATTACAGACACTGTCTTTACAGTAAATCTAGTAAATGGTGCATTTATATATTCGAACCAGGAACCTTCCGATTACCAGACCACTGCTCTACCTCCTGAGCCACTTAGTACATTTAAGAGAAAAAGGCATTTTGAATATGAATACTATGGACAAACATCATTTCAAATCAAATAAAAAATCCAATCAAATTAATTTGTAAAGCCCGCAATCACAAGTTAATGTCCCCATGGGCTGGACAAGTCTTCTTTAAAAAAGTGAAGAAGAAACATCACAATAAATCAAGAACAAAAAACCCACCATGAAATCCAAAATAAATGTAAAATAAATAAACACCCCCAGACATACCCCAGCGAAGGTAAGGAAAAACCTAGCAATAGGAAAAAAGCACCACAGGCAATGTGGAGGAGAGAAACCTTAGAAGGGCCGTTCAAGGGGGGAATCCCCCTGCTTGGATATGGGTGAGAGTAGTGTTGCTATGGATGATCGATGGGTGGAGAATAAAACAGGCAAAATAGTTGGTATGCATGTACATATATACGTGTAATAAAACACAAATATGTACATGCAATAGCAACTGGGGTACTGTGGCCTTGGGGAAACGCTGTTTGGGGCAACACAACACAGACACTGTATTTATGGGTCAAAACACCATGTTTATTGTCCATAGGGAGAGAGAAGAGTGTTAGAGGGGGTTGCCTGGCCCATGGTGAACCCCTAGGTATTCCGTGAGGGAAAGTGGGTGGGCAGCCTGTCCACTCCAGGCATGTTGTCCCAGCGGTCGTCACGCTGTGGGCAGCCGTAAGTCTTCTCCGTCTCTAGGGCAAAAGGACATATGTGTGAGCTCTCGGTTGAGGTGAGTCAGACTAACCTCCCCATGTGCTGTCAGAAGCCTCATTTTGTGTAGCTGCTGACGAGGCCTGATGAGTTCCTGGTGTGGGTGATTCACCAGCTGTGGGTGCTGATTGCCATGCTGCCTGTTTCTCCCAGCTCTCTGCTGTGGGGCTCCATGGCCTGGTGAATCCCTCATCACAGGTACATAGGGCTGACCCCTATTAATCGATTAGTCGACTAATCGGTCGAAAGGAGCCGTAGTCGACTGGCCAACCTCTTAGTCGAATATAATAAAAAAAAAAAAAAAAAAAAAAAAAAAATTATCATTCTTTCCAAAAGAAAAGAGGCCTAGAAGCGTGGCTAACGCAAATGGCACGCATACCAGAGGCTAACTGCCTACGAAAACAGGCACAGAGGCACTGAAAGAGGATTTCACCCATCTAATGAACACACTAGACTAGACAAATATCAAGATGTATCCATCAGTGGACCAATTGCATGCTTTTGCAGAGGACAAGAAGCCTTCAG
>NC_140170.1:166735012-166767512 GCF_963971535.1 Notolepis coatsorum | reverse complement strand
ACACACACACACACCAGTACTTGCACTTTACTAGAGATCCATTTTAAGGAATGACATACTTTCACTTTAAGAGGCAGTAGCCAGAATCAGTGTAACTAGACCACTTTTAATATTAATTATAATTAAGCTTCACATAGAACATGCACTAACACTTTTGACAGTTAGTACATTTAGTACTTTTACTTTCATATCAAATACCTTGATACTTTTACTCAAGTGTACTCTAGAGACGTTTAGTTATACTTAGTTAGTACTTTTCTATGTCCACTTTCACTTAAAGGTGCTATAGATATTTTATGTAGAGTAATATTTTTTTTTATAATACATCCACAGAGTTTTTAGAAAGGTATGGAATAAATGTACTGCCCCCCCCCCCCCCCCCCCCCAAATATAAATATCAATAAATGTATCATTTAAAAAAATGTTGGCAGGTCCAAAATGAATGTTGTTGTTTACATGTTGCGTGTAAGTATCCCCTCCCTACTTCCCATTTCCCCATGTGGAATGCACCTGATAAAATGACATGCTGGTGCTCTAGTACGACATCCAGTGGCTGAATGTTATTTATAGCACCTTTAAAGCTACTCTGGTAGGCTACCTTGCAAAAGGCCGGATGGCCGACGATCATAATAAGCTGTTCTCACACCTTATTCATGCCATTCTGCATTGTTGGCGTGTGACCTTTTTCATGATTCTTTTGGTGTCCCTAAATGTTAACTAGAAGACGTTCCCCACTGCAGGTTTAAGTAAAACATGTGTGTCTTCCTCCGCTGTCACCCTGTGGTGACGTCACTAGGTCAGACAACGTGTGTATGAAACCCCTCTTCTGGCAGAAATGTATTCTCCCTCTCAGCTGTAGGCATTACAGGGCGTTCCATTTAGTTTCCCCGGGAGGGGTGACACAGTATTCATTAGGAGGATGTGGGCGTGGTGTGAGACATGGCGTCTCTGTGTCCGAGCAGCTGTTCCCTCCTGTCCCCGCAGCTACAGCGCCCCATTGCTCCACATCGCATCACAATGGCAGTTATGCAACTTTTACAGTCACAGTTAGCTACCATTGTATTAATTTTCAGATTTTACAATTGTTGTATTTTAGTCTATACTGCTATTCAACGTCTGTGACACCTTGATTAAGAAAAGGAATCTCTTCCGTATGAAGATCACACGGATGATACTGGCTTTGGAATTTTGATTGAATGTCCGATTGAAAGTTGACACTCTTAGAGGGCGGGGGAGAGGGGGGGGGGGGGGGGTCCGAGGGTGACGTCATCATGTTGTGTTATAGCCTTGTGTTATTACGTATTGTATCAGCAAAAGTCCAAAACAAATGCCCCAACCAGGAGTTGAACCAACAATCATTGCAATGATTATTGTTAGAGTCAAGGTTAGTTTTGAACCAACAATCATTGCTATGATTATAGTTAGAGTCAAGGTTAGTTTTGAACCAACAATCATTGCAATGATTATTGTTAGAGTCAAGGTTAGTTTTGAACCAACAATCATTGCTATGATTATAGTTAGTCAATGTTAGTTTTGAACCAACAATCATTGCAATGATTATAGTTAGTCAATGTTAGTTTTGAACCAACAATCATTGCAATGATTATTGTTAGAGTCAAGGTTAGTTTTGAACCAACAATCATTGCTATGATTATAGTTAGTCAATGTTAGTTTTGAACCAACAATCATTGCAATGATCATAGTTAGAGTCAAGGTTAGTTTTGAACCAACAATCATTGCTATGATAATAGTTAAGAGTCAAGGTTAGTTTTGAACCAACTATCATTGCTATGATTATAGTTAAGAGTCAAGGTTTGTTTTAACATTCGCTTAAACGAATGGTTATGGTAAAGACATTAAGGTTAGGGTACCATCACTATGCACTTCCGCAATCGTCTTTATTTTGTATATGATTTGTTGAAGGGATAGTTGTAATTTTTTTACCCCTAGCTCTTACTTACCAATGATGTTGTTGATCGGTAGAGTCCTTTCTAATCACAGTCCATGCTGTTCCTCATACCAGCTCTGTATAGTTAGCCACAAACCAATGCAAAGTCAATGGGGTCAAGCTCCTGTTTGTACACACGCTGACTGAGGCTCACTGACATCTACTTTGTTTTACACTACAGTGCAAACAACGTACATTTCAGTGAGTCAGCTTGCAGGAGCTCGACCCCATTGATGTGTCTGTGGCTAACTATCCAGAGCTGGTATGAGGTACAGCATTGTGCTGAGAAAGGACTCTACCGATCAATAGGTCTAGGGATAAAAAAAACAGAACTATCCCTCTAACGTCCACATATTATTATAACTCTTTAGGCTTCTAACTGCTGTGTTGTGTCTTCCTGTCCAGCTCCTAACCGTCCTCCAGGGAATGTGTCCTGGAAGACTGATGGCTCCTGGGTAACAGTGAGGTGGGACCATGTGAAGGCCATGCACAATGAGTCAGCGGGGATACAAGGGAGAGAGAGAGAGAGAGAGAGAGAGAGAGAGAGAGAGAGAGAGAGAGAGAGAGAGAGAAGAGAGAGAGAGAGAGAGAGAGAGAGAGAGAGAGAGAGAGAGAGAGAGAGAGAGACAGAGGAGAGACTGGGGCTGCTGGGCTATTACATGCATGGATGGCAGACAGGACAGGGTGTGTGTGTGTGTGGATAGTTTGGGTCTATGTGTGTGTGTGTGTGTGTGTGTGTGTGTGTGTGTGGTGTGTGTGTGTGTGTGTGTGTGTGTGTGTGTGTGTGTGTGTGTGTGTGTGTGTGTGTGTGTGTGTGTGTGTGTGTTGTGTTGTGTGTGTGTGTGTGTGTGTGTGGTGTGTGTGTGTGTGTGTGTGTGTGTGTGTGTGTGTGGTGTGTGTGTGTGTGTGTGTGTGTGTGTGTGTGTGTGTGTGTGTGTGTGTGTGTGTGTGTGTGTGTGTGTGGGTGTGTGTGTGTGTGTGTGTGTGTGTGTGTGTGTGTGTGTGTGTGTGTGTGTGTGTGTGTGTGTGTGTGTGTGTGTGTGTGTGTGTGTGTGTGTGTGTGTGTGTGTGTGTGAGTGAGTGAGTGAGAGAGAGAGTGAGTGAGTGAGTGAGTGAGTGAGTGAGTGAGTGAGTGAGTGAGTGAGTGAGTGAGTGAGTGAGTGAGTGTGTGAGTGAGGCACGCGGCAGTGGGCCTCAGAGGCTGGGGGCCTCTGAGCCTCAGTACCCAGGGGACCCCCAGGGTACTAATCCAGCCTCGGTGCACAAATTAAGAAGGGTATTTCGGTGCGACTTTCAAAATACTTTCATCTTCTGTACGTGGTAAAGCTGCTTTCTTTGAACTACAATTCCCATGTGTCCCTTACGCCAGGTTCTGTATAAGCACGAGGGCCAGACGGCGCTGAAGTCCTAGACAAGGGGAAGACGTCGGTGAGCCTGCCGCTGCCCAAAGACGACGGCTACGTGGTGCTGGAGATCCGGTCCTGGGGCGAGGGGGGCGACGGGGCGGCCCACGAGACTATTGTGTCCCGTGACTCGGGTGAGAGATATGCATTTGAGTTTTCTTTTTTTATTTTAAAGGGAAATATTCAGCAGGGATAGTAATGGATGTTCAGGTCAATTCATGTAATGAAGAGACGTTTTCCAGATGTGTCGCAGTAGCTTAACCGTCTGAGACCCGCAGGAGCGCCGGTGTCTTTCAGCGGCTGTAGCGAGCTCATCTTTTATGCTAGCAGACAGCCTAGGTATACATAGGTACCAACCATCTCATGCTAGCTTGTTGGGAAGGGGGCTACATGATGCTCAAGTTAAACACTTTGGCGAAGAAAATGACCCGTGACTGCTCACCTCAAGATATCTAGATATCTAAGATAGTTCATTGTATTGAGATAATCATTTTAAAATTTGACCTCACTGTATAAAATTACCTATTGTGACCTCTAAGATAATCATAGCCCCATGGAACTGTACAACCACATACTAGAGACCTACAGTAGGCCAATCAGAGAAGGTATGGCTTCCCTAGGTGTGTTGACCATACGTTTTTTTTTTGCAATTCCAAAACAGTGGAAGTGCTCGTCATCCAAATTTTATATTTTTACAGAAATCTCCAAATGTCAAATGCTTTTGATACCAAATCACAGATTGAATCATTCTATGGTGTTCCTTGATGTCTTGGTCAGGGGCGTCGTGTTGGTATGGCAAGTTATGGCACTCGCCATACCTTGGCAAATTAAAATTTTAAAATCAAAAATATTTTATTTTATTTTAATAAAAAATTTGAATGTTGATTTAGAATTCGAATGTCAACATTATGAACGAAGCTTCGAACTATTCGGTACAGCCCTAGCATGTTTTGATATTGTCAATTATCTCACTTTTACTAGGTGACTTTTACTAGGCGACTAACTCAAATATGCTGCAAAAGAAAATTTAAGGAAAATGGACATACAGACGTTTTTTTTATCAAAGGGCAGTGATTATAACAGTGCAGTTCAGCATTCAGTAACCCATACTTTTTGTGAACGTGTTTTTGATACTACATTCTGTTAAACACACACCTCAAAACCGTACCTAAGGAAAATTGGCTCAATTGTAAGAAAAATAATAGACAGTTATGATATTACATTCTGCTCAGCATAATTTGTATGCAAAATATTGTGGTTCCCTGCTTTAGTCTGTTGACACATTTCTATACTAAATGCTTTTGACAGTCCTGTGTCATACTAAATGTCATATATATGAATTGTATAGAAACAACTCACCAAAAGTGACTATTGCACAACTGATTTGACAAATAAATCCACCAAGGGGGGGGGAACCCCCCCTTCGCCCACCCGACCCTCCCTCCTCGCCATACCTTGGCTTTTACTGTAATGACGCCACTGGTCTTGGTGTCATAATGTGGTATTTTGGAGGGATTTTTGATGTTAATCAAATCTCGAGTGGTCAAAAATGGTTACATTATGCACAAAATCCCTGTAACAAATGGTATTAACCCAAAAATAGCTGCAACAAATTATGAGACATGAGCATGGGAATGGCCATCATACACTTCCATCATAATGTATATATATATTATATATAATGGGCACCTACCCAAAACACAATGTTTATTACAGATTCATGAAACACTTGACACACAGTGCTGAGCTGCATCTCAGATGAATCGTCAAGTTCCCAGCTTTCAGATGATGTAAACCACTTGTAGCATCTACTGTTGGCCTGCCATCTCCCCTAAAGACCCCCCCCCCCACAAAATGGGTCTATGTGGGTAATTAATGTGTAATGTTGTGAAGGATCAGATTAAACCGAATATATATATTTATTTATGGATATATATTGAATAGTATTTGTATATCGTTTGATATCCCTTGTATATTCCTTGTACATATACACGGAATATTCCTTTAGTCTACTATAGCCCATAATAGTTCATTCTCTTATTGGACAAGGACCTGGCGCCAGGGACAAGCCCCTTGGAGCCAAGTTCAATGGTACCGACGAAACATGTCCCTATTAGCCCCGGCTCTGCGCAGGAATACGGCTACCGAAAAGAGAGTGGCACTATTTGTTCACCGTGCATATAAATAGGGCGCAAGTAAATGTAGAAGTCCTCTTTTCCCTTAGTCCTTTACCCTTCTACCCAACTAAGTAACAGAACGTGAAGCCTCACCCCACGATACCGCGTGCGGTGTAGTATGGCCTGTTTGGCCTTAGAATAGCATTGAGACCTCGTGCGAATTAATAGCTGAATTGTCAGAGTTTGGCACCGTATTTCTATTAAGTAATAATAGTCTATTATGTATGGTGCATCGTGCGGTTAGAGTTCTAAAGTGAGCAGCACCCCCATCGCTTCCTCGTGTTATCTAGAGTCTTAACCAGGTTGGGCAGACCACACGTGGTGCTTTCATCCGAGGAGTTCTAGGCGAGGACCGAGTGGACCTGTACATTGGATTACCTACCCGACGACTGCTGAGCCCTATGCGGCATGGAATATATATTTGCTTTGGTACTTTGATTTGTGGAGCGGATAATCGCCAACACCGGTGAGTGTTGGATTTACCCCGAGAGGAGTCAAGGTGAGACGGCGCTCAGACCAGACTGAGGTCGCCTCGCTTCTTCTTCACTGTGGAGCTACAGCTACAGCTACAGCCTACAAGAGAGCCAAGGTGTATTCATCTGTGGATCAAGATTCTACTGCACTGTCTTCTGTACGTGAAGTCTCCCTAGACATCGTTGACCAGACGGGATACAGCCGACGGCTCTCCTACCCCCCCTACTGGCTTACAACCGGCAGGACCCCTTACAGTATATCCAGCTATAATCATTAAGTGTGCCATCGTTATAATTCCCTAAGAGCCAGGTTGTATACTTGCTTCCTGCGTAACCAGAGATTGGACATTCAGTGTTGATTTGCCTACGAGTACTCATTTGCCTTACAAGAGCATTCAAATCATAAATGTAATGGTGAATATTATATGTACCTTTTGCTATATATTAAATATTTGATTATTACCTTTGTGTGGACCTGGTTTCATGGTGGGAAAGTGTTCATCATATTTAGATATCGTGTACTGTATGGCCAGTAGTTAAATTACATAAAGCGGTAGTGGTTTAATGATACCATACTTATCAATACAGTCAGGGAATTGTACCCCTCAGTTACAATTGGTCCTTCGAGCCGGAGGGTAATTAGTGTAATATTAATATAGTGGTATTAATATTGAAATGGCCTATGATGAACACTCCACGAAACGGTCCTCCTAAAGTAGAACGCCCGCAGCGTAGACGACAGCCACCTCAGTACTTAGAGGATTACGCTGCCAGTATACTACCTAGCCTTCTACAAACGGTAAACGCGGTAAAAGTAGAAAGTAAAATTATGTCCGACCCTATCAACCAGGATACCCCGACCACAGAGGCCCTAGTGGGTTCTAATGTAACTGACCAAGCTCACGGTGGGGACCAGGAGGGAACTGACACGACTTTACCCCCCGCCAAGACCGAAGAAGTAGTCCCCCAAGAGCTCCGGGAGGAAGACAACCCTTCAGAGATGGAACTCTGCACGGAACAAGATGAGGAGAGCGCCGAGGAGATAGAGCTCCAGGACTCCCCGCAGGGGAACGCATCCCCGACCGGTACTGCCAGGAGCGGATCACCTCAACAAGCGTCTTCCCCCAGCGAAGCAGAGAGGATGCTGGCACAGGCGTTCCTCGCCACCCTGGCAGCTTCTACCGAACGCGATCGACTTCAGGGTGAACGCGATCGACTCCAAGCAGAGCGCGATCGACTCCAAGCACAGACGCTTAGCGAGCGCGAACATTCTACCATTGAAAGAGAATGCCTCCAAGCGCAGCAACGGGGCGAAGAAGAGCGCATACGTCTGGAGATGAGACGCCTTCAGACGGAAGAGAATATGGCAAGAGACCGGGCCGACACCCAGCGTGCCGCTGCCGGTGCCCAAAGAGAAGCAGATCTCACCAAGCGCGAAGCCGAGCGCGACAGACTACAAGCCGAGCGCGACAGACTACAAGCGCAGCTAATGGAGCAGCTGATCACCAGGGCAACACCCCCTCCCTCCACAAGGGGTTCCAGGGCCTCGTCAAGACACGTGTCAAGGGCACCCTCCCCTGACCGAGCAGGCGACCTTGAACTCGACCACCAGAGAGAGTCTACACCCCCCTCCGAACTCCTTCCCCGACCGGTCCAAGTGAGACCCAGCTACAAGGAAGGAACGGCGGACACCGCGGAGAGGCTAAATAGACGACTACAGGATCTAGAAGACCTGGCAGAGGAAGAAGAGGGAGAAGAGGAGAGTCAAGCCCGACAGCAGCACATTACTCCACAGGACCAGGAGGTCCAGTACAGCCCAGGCTATACCCCCGCGGCTCTGCGCTACAGACCCCTGACTCGATTCACGGGTGAGCATGACGCACGACCAGTCCCGAGGAATAGCACCTGGACCAGCGGGCCATGGTACCCCGCCAGTACCAGCCCACCGAGAGGCGTAAGAGGAGACTCGCCCAGGAGGCCTCTCTTCCAACGTTCACTGATGTGCCAGCCATCCACGGCGTCATACATTGGCACACCGACGTTTCCAGACTTCACCCATGAGAACCGAGCACAGTACACGGAGCTACGGATGTGCTTAGAGACAATGATGGTGGATGTAGCTGATGAACGCCACAAGTATGCGATCCTATTGAAGCACCTGAAAGTACCCAGAGCGCACAACATAGCGCTGGCCTATGCCACCTCTACTACCCCATACACAGCGGCTCTAGCAGCACTAGACCAAAGACATGGACGTATATGGGATTACGTAATACAAGAGATAAGGCATATTGACCGCCTACCCCCAGCAACAGACAATCGCTCACTAGACGACCCGTCTATCAAAGTACAATCCCTGGTAGGGATGCTGGGGGCGCAACGAGAAAAGGGTATGCACGAACTATACGCAAACTCGAACGTCGAGAGGATTTTAGAGAAGCTGCCGCCCGCCCGACAGGAGCGCTTCAGGCGGCAAAGAGACCACCGTGATCCTAACGGTCCCGAGCCATCCCTCCTAGACCTAGCCGACTTCCTGGCGAGAGAAGTCAGCAGCCTACGGCTGGATACGTTCGTGCGGAGCACACCAAGCTCCAGAGAGGGACCTAGGAGAGTAAACGATGGCCGAAGATCGGTGACTGTCATGCACCAATCAGAATCAGTACCGAGCAGCAAGAAGCACAGTACCCCCTCGATGGAAGAGAAGTGGAAGATGGTGTGCCCGTACTGCGAGAAGGAACACTGGTTGTCACAATGTGACCAGTTCAAGAAGATGACCGCTGAAGAAGTGAGTCACTGGATAAAGTCCAACAGGCGCTGTTACCGATGTGCGCGCAGTCACATGGCAGCCGAGTGCCGCCTCAAGAAGAGGTGTAGTCGGTGTGACGGAGCCCATCTAGATGTCCTACACGACAGTAACAAAAGAAAGCCTGCACCATCCAGCAGCACAAAGGCAAGTGTTATGTACATTGACCCCGCTAGCAGCAGCGGCGCCCAGGTGCTCTTAAAGGTGGTCCGTGTAACACTGAGTTACCAAGATAAGGTCATGGACACTTACGCCGTCCTTGATGACGGGTCAGAGAAGACCCTTCTCCTCGCGTCCGCTGCGGCCCAGCTGGGGCTGCGGGGGAGCGAGAACCAGATGACGATTCGGACAATAAGAAGAGATCTAAAGACGATAAAGGGCGAGAATGTCTCCTTCACTATCGCAGCAAGCGGGCAGCCAGAGAGACGGTACAGGATTACTAATGCTTTCACCAGCCAAGAAATAGGACTATCGCAGTACACCTACCCCATCGCCAAGCTGATGGATAAATATGTGCACCTGCGTCAACTCCCTATCCCGCTCATAGACGGCGCCACCCCGACCCTGCTGATAGGCTCCGACCATGCAGACCTCATAGTCCCGATAGACCGGGTCCATACAGGTTGCCCTGCAGCAGTCGAGACCCGCCTAGGATGGACATTACAAGGCCCCCTCGCCAAGTCTCTTAACCGAACAGCAGCCACTAGCTGCCTCCACTCCAGAGCGACAGAAGGAGACACCACACTCCTGCAGCATGTCGAGAGGCTATGGACACTAGAGACAATGCCCTTTAAGAACGAAAAGAAAGACATTCGTTCTAAGGAAGATATCTACGCTATAGCCCTCCTCGAGCACGGGACAAAGAGAGTCAACGTCAACGGAGTGATAAGATACGCAACTCCACTCCTGAGGCGGGAGGGAATGCCCACCTTTCACGCCACAAAAGAGGCGACGGAGCGGTATCTACTGAACACAGAGCGGCGCCTAGCCAAAGACCCCGCTCAAGAAGCTGTGTACCGCGCTGAGATTAACAAACTAATCACAGCGGGACACATAAAGAAAATTGACATTAAAGAGGCCGATCAGACGACCGAATCATGGTACGTGCCGCACCACAAGGTCCACCACAACGGCAAGGATCGCATTGTGTTTAACTGCAGCTACCAGATCGGATCACAAAATCTGAATAAAGAACTCTTGGCCGGCCCAACACTCGGCCCCTCCCTACTAGGCGTGCTACTACGCTTCCGCCAGGACAAGGTGGCTATCAGCGGCGACATCAAAGGGATGTTCCTGCAGGTGAGACTAGTGGAGGAGGACAAGCCCCTGCTGCGGTTCCTATGGAGAGAGAGGATCGGAGATGAGCACCCAGCCATCTATCAATGCGAAGTCCTCCCTTTCGGAACCACATGCAGCCCATGCTGTGCTACGTTTGCACTACAAAAACACGTCGCAGAGGACACAGCAGCAGATGAAGAGGTCCAACAAAGTGTGACAAATAGTTTCTACGTGGACAACTGTTTACAAAGCGTCTCGACGCCAGAAGAAGCCGAGGCTCTCCTACTCAAGCTCCGCGCCTCCCTGATCAAAGGCGGCTTTGATCTCAGGCAGTGGGCCAGCAGCGACCCGCAAGTACTGCGCAGCCTCTCCCCCGATGATAAGGCAGCGAGCAACGACACCTGGATGGCGACCATCCCAGGAGAAGCCCAAGAAATGACACTAGGACTAGTCTGGCGCTTCAAAACAGACTCGCTCCATTATAGACACAAACCCCTGACCAAGGAGCAGGGAAGGTCGACGGCAATACCGACCACCAGACGGAGTGTATACAGAACACTCGCCAGACAATATGACCCGTTGGGATGTATTCTACCTTACACCACCAGGGCAAAGATGATTGTGAGAGCGCTATGGGACAAAGACCAGGGCTGGGACGATCCCATACCCGAACACCTTGCATCCACATGGAGAGAGTGGGAGACGGAACTCCGCTCACTCCCAGGTGTTAATATACGCCGCAGCTACTTCACACCCACAGTGAGGCCAGAGACATGCAAGATCGACCTGCACGTATTCAGCGACGCCTCCGAAGTAGCCTATGGTTCAGTGGCCTACTTGCGTGCCCGAGAGGAGGGAGGAGAAATACATACTGCTTTCATCCTGGCTCGCTCAAGAATAGCCCCACGAAAGCAACAATCTATCCCGCGTCTAGAGCTCTGCGCAGCCCTAGCAGGAGCGCAGCTCGCCACGTTAATCCAACGTGAACTCACCATCCCGGTGCAAAGAACAATCTTGTGGTCAGACTCCACGACCGTACTCACATGGATCCGGTCTGATTTGTGCAGATACAAGGTCTTCGTGGGAGTCAGAGTCACCGAGATTCAAGAGTTAACAGAAGTAACCAGCTGGAGGTATGTGGACACCAAACACAACCCAGCTGACGTCATCACCCGGGGAATGTCCCTGGATGACCTCACCCGTCACAACCTCTACAGTGACGGGCCAGAGTTCCTCAAGCTCCCGGAAGGAGAGTGGCCTACACCCACCCCACGGGAGGCGAGTAAAGAGGAGGCAGAGAACAAGAAACCTATGTTCTGTGGGTTGACACACACACTCGTCCCCACAGACCCCGATCTAGACGATTGCCTCACCCTAGAGAGTGCGCAGCTAAAGACATTTCTGTGGCACCACCCAGAGGTTCAGCCCACAACTGACATTTCAGCAGCTGACTACGAAGAAGCAGAACTTCTTCTACTACAACGAGCCCAGAGAGACTCATTCCCCGATGAGCTAGCCTGTCTACAGGGAGCAAAGCCCGTCCCATCAGACAGCAGACTGCTCCACCTAGCCCCCGAGAGCGACGGCCATAATCTCATCAGAGTGGGTGGTCGTCTGCGGAGAGCCCCAGACTTACCGGATGACGTCAAGTACCCGATAGTCTTGAACAGCCGACACAAGGTCACAGAGCTGATCATAAAGAAATACGACGAGGATGTGCACCACGCAGGGGCAGAGAGAGTCTTTGCGGAGATCAGACGTCGTTATTGGATACTGCAAGGGAGAGAAGCAGTGCGGCGCTTCCAGCGAACCTGTCTAGACTGTCGTAAGTGGCGAGCCCAGCCCAGTATACCCTGGATGGCTGACCTACCTCCCTGTCGCCTCCGACTCGGCGACAAGCCTTTTCACTCCACCGGTATGGACTGTTTCGGCCCGCTGTATATAAAGAGAGGAAGAGGAACCGAGAAGCGGTGGGGTATTGTATTAAAATGCATGACCACCAGAGCGATACATATCGAACTCCTTCCAACCATGAGCACAGACTCATTCCTTATGGCCTTCCGAAGATTCACATCACGGAAAGGAAAACCGTCTACATTGTTGTCTGATCACGGGACAAACTTCAAAGGCGGAGAAAGAGAGCTGAGAGAGAGCTTCCAAGCTATGGGCCCAGAACTTAAGACCCACCTCGCTCCATCCCAGATTGACTTCCAGTTTAATCCCCCGAACGCACCTCACTTCGGTGGAACCTGGGAACGAGAAGTACGTTCCATAAAGACAGCCCTGTACGCCGTGCTTGGGGCCCAGACTGTGGCGGAAGAAGTCCTAATGACAGTCCTCACGGAGATCGAGGGAGTATTGAACTCAAAGCCCCTCGGTTACGTCTCAAGTGATGTAGCAGATGTCGACCCAGTCACCCCCAACACACTCTTGATGGGGCGGCTGGACCCCGCACTACCACAGACAATGTACAGGCCTGAAGAAGCGAACGGCCGAAGAATGTGGAGGTACAGTCAAGTACTGGCTGACAAGTTTTGGAACAGCTTCCTACTCCACTACCTACCGTCTCTACAGACCCGCCAGAAGTGGGTAAAAGAGAGAGACAATTTGACAGAAGGAACAGTCGTCATGATTATCGACCAGTCACTACCCCGAGCTATGTGGCCGGCTGGCCGCGTAAGCAAAGTGATCACCGGTGCCGATGGAAAGGTCCGAGCAGCTGAAGTGCTCGTCCAAGGACGGACTTACACCCGACCCGTGGCGAGGCTAATAGAACTGCCAAGGCTCCCCGATACTATCGATGACGACCATGACCCCATGACTTTGTGAGTTGACTGACCCTTACAGCGGACATTGAGTAGTGGACAGTGCGGTTAATCTGTCTCTGCTTAGCTAATTAGGTGGGACTAATTAGGGGGCGGCTGTTGTGAAGGATCAGATTAAACCGAATATATATATTTATTTATGGATATATATTGAATAGTATTTGTATATCGTTTGATATCCCTTGTATATTCCTTGTACATATACACGGAATATTCCTTTAGTCTACTATAGCCCATAATAGTTCATTCTCTTATTGGACAAGGACCTGGCGCCAGGGACAAGCCCCTTGGAGCCAAGTTCAATGGTACCGACGAAACATGTCCCTACTAGCCCCGGCTCTGCGCAGGAATACGGCTACCGAAAAGAGAGTGGCACTATTTGTTCACCGTGCATATAAATAGGGCGCAAGTAAATGTAGAAGTCCTCTTTTCCCTTAGTCCTTTACCCTTCTACCCAACTAAGTAACAGAACGTGAAGCCTCACCCCACGATACCGCGTGCGGTGTAGTATGGCCTGTTTGGCCTTAGAATAGCATTGAGACCTCGTGCGAATTAATAGCTGAATTGTCAGAGTTTGGCACCGTATTTCTATTAAGTAATAATAGTCTATTATGTATGGTGCATCGTGCGGTTAGAGTTCTAAAGTGAGCAGCACCCCCATCGCTTCCTCGTGTTATCTAGAGTCTTAACCAGGTTGGGCAGACCACACGTGGTGCTTTCATCCGAGGAGTTCTAGGCGAGGACCGAGTGGACCTGTACATTGGATTACCTACCCGACGACTGCTGAGCCCTATGCGGCATGGAATATATATTTGCTTTGGTACTTTGATTTGTGGAGCGGATAATCGCCAACACCGGTGAGTGTTGGATTTACCCCGAGAGGAGTCAAGGTGAGACGGCGCTCAGACCAGACTGAGGTCGCCTCGCTTCTTCTTCACTGTGGAGCTACAGCTACAGCTACAGCCTACAAGAGAGCCAAGGTGTATTCATCTGTGGATCAAGATTCTACTGCACTGTCTTCTGTACGTGAAGTCTCCCTAGACATCGTTGACCAGACGGGATACAGCCGACGGCTCTCATACCCCCCCTACTGGCTTACAACCGGCAGGACCCCTTACAGTATATCCAGCTATAATCATTAAGTGTGCCATCGTTATAATTCCCTAAGAGCCAGGTTGTATACTTGCTTCCTGCGTAACCAGAGATTGGACATTCAGTGTTGATTTGCCTACGAGTACTCATTTGCCTTACAAGAGCATTCAAATCATAAATGTAATGGTGAATATTATATGTACCTTTTGCTATATATTAAATATTTGATTATTACCTTTGTGTGGACCTGGTTTCATGGTGGGAAAGTGTTCATCATATTTAGATATCGTGTACTGTATGGCCAGTAGTTAAAGTACATAAAGCGGTAGTGGTTTAATGATACCATACTTATCAATACAGTCAGGGAATTGTACCCCTCAGTTACATGTAATGTGTTAAGATTCTCCCCAGAATTGTCCACTCATTAATTCCCCTTTTCACCTTACTGTGTTTGAGTACAACAAATGCAAACTGAGGTACTGTACCTGCTACAAGAGCTATGAGAGCTTACGCACTAATTGAATCCAAGAGGGAGAAATTAACTTTTTTCCTTGACTTAAACCTATACAGTATGTTGGGCGCCTTAGTCCCTAATTGGTGGAGGTCAAACTTGCAATTAGTTATAGCAGAAGCTGCACTTTTGACAGCCGTTCATTTCCCCTGTTGGCTATTAGTGTTGTTTGCTAGCCCTGTAGCACTACTATACTCCTACGCAGAGCTGTCTCTCTGCCTGTACGTCACAGCCTGCTAAACACCTCTGCCCAAGAGAGACAAAATCTGTACCAAATGTGGACGTCCGCGACCGAATTACTTTGAAAGAAAATGCAGCAATAACTTTGAATTGGGTGTATACAGAGTGTCACTAACAATTAAGCTTGTCTGAACATTAAATTAAATGTTATGAGTTATGCAGTGATGTCGTTATCAAAAAGGTAAACAGACAGATCTTTTCTACGTAAGGAAACCATACCTTTATGGCTGCGTTCATCTTCGGTTCCACGGACACAGTGAATAAACCAGGCTACACATAATTTTCTGTATTATTTAATTTTTTTCCAAAAAATAATGTTTTTTTTTTTTTATATAAAAGAGACAAAAAATATTCTGGGAACAATAGCATCATATTAATTATTCAGTATGTTAAGGGGAAATAATATGAGTAAAGGTAGCACTGTGAGTTTACATCATCTTTGAGATATTTCAAAGTGGAACATCGCCACTGACTCATACACCCCCGACACTCCACTAACTCAGCCAGTCCTTCGTGCCAGTGGCCATCAGGCCCCACAACCAGGGGCATGGACTGCTGCCAGCAGCTGGATAACTAACTCGACTTCTATTAGGTGTCTGACTCTCACCTGCAGCACACGGTTTACTTTTACTCATAGTTTATATTCAGATTCACATTTATTGTATGTATTGCCTATATTTTTATTGTAATGTATAATATAACCAATAGGGCATACAGACCTTATGTACCTTTGTTTACACTGTTTATTTTTCTCCTATTGTTATATTAAGATTGAATTGTATTGCCTATATTTATGTCTTTCTTCTATGCCCACACCTGTACCTTCCCCCCCACGTCCCTCATGCTGCTATGACACCGGAGTTTTCCCAAGGAATATCTTATCTAATCTCACCTTATCTGACTAAAAGGTCATTCTAGGTCACGATTGGCTACAGTAGTCTTGTATTCAAGTGTTCTGTTCCCTGGTGACAGGAAGTCATATATATCGTTATGGCCCTAGTGGGGTAGGGTCTATGGCCTCGAAGCCTGAGGGAGAATATAATAACTTAACACTGCCGTCTCGTTAGTCCCAGGAAACCATGGAAACCATCAAATGACACCATCGATTAGACCGTATGCATCTGTTCTCCAACTGTCAATCAGTGGAGCCTGCTAGAACCGCTGAGGTTAGCTCGTAGGAGATCAAACGGTGCAGTGGTTAATGGTGCGATGCCATTAACGCAGCCGTGGCGCTTGAGATTTAGTTTGAAATCTACCAGTTATGAATTCAATTCACAGTTCATTTCTGCCTCACTTATTTTACCTCTCTGTCTACCTCTCTGTCTACCCCTCTCTCTCTCTCTCTCTCTCTCTCTCTCTCTCTCTCTCTCTCTCTCTCTCTCTCTCTCTCTCTCTCTCTCTCTCTCTCTCTATTTTCTCTCTCTGTTTCTCTCTCTCGCTCTCTCAATTTCCTCTCTCTCTCTCTATTTCCTCTCTCTCTCTCTCTCTTTCAATCAGGAACTGGAATGATGGTGCAGAACAAAGCTCACTTTACACAGTTCAACCGTGGTCTTCTCCTGCCCACCTGCTTCACACTTCTCCTCACTCTCATTCGCCTAACGGGCCTGTGATCTCAGCCAATCCCGGGACTTTCTACGTGTCACATCCTAATTGGTCAGACCAAGTCTATCAACATGTTGTTCTAAGTAGTGGGGGAGGGGGGTTGTAGTAGTGATGGGGGGGGGGGGGTTACATTTTTTGTTTTGTTTAATTTTTTTATAAGAAACAAATTAAAGAGGGATTTAAAAAGAGAAAAACTAGGTATGTCTACTGAGAATGGAAAGGGGACAGACTCTCTGATTGTGTATTCATGTACCGGTATCAATAGAAACCATGCCTTATATGGGGACCGTCACAGCTAACACTTGTCTCGTTTACGTCACTCTCCATCGCTACCAAGACAGTGTCCGAAGATGGAAGATTACTAGAACCAAGTGTGTGTATATATATATCTATGTGCATAGTACATACAGTACAGATACAGTACAGCATACATCTCAATGGACATCTCAATTGAAGCACTGAGTCTTTTTATTTATTTTTTTTAGGCTCCAGTTAATGTCTTATCTGTATATTTTTATTTGTATTTGTATTTTTGCTTCGGCTGTAATTATGGCAAAACAACAGAAAGAATATGTCACTGGTCGGAATGAATGTTTACATTTTATATCATTTATGTTTTGTTGAGAGAAGTTTAACTGAGAAAAAAAACGGTATTCACAGATTCTTTGTTTACATCAAATGTCTGCGTTGGTAAGATCATTCAGACACAAATCTAAAGACAAAAAAGAAGAAGAAAAAAAAGCTTAAATCTGGCGTTTGAGTTTGTGACGGCTTCTTTTTCCCAGATAGCTTCTGGTTGATAATAGGATAGGATAAGTACAGGATAAGTACATTTGCAGCGAAGGACATTTTTGGGATCTGAAATGTAATGAGTCACTAGCATGGATTCAAAGCGCTTGATAACCAGATGTTATCAGGGAGCACGGTGGTATCTTTGTCATTTTCAGTAATCGTTCTTGCCTCTATTCCTGTCAGCCTGTATATCTCTGCCTCTTATATAACAGGCCTTGTTGTTCATTAACGACCGCGAGTCTTGGTGTCACCAGAACTTACAGGAAGCACTAAGAACAGGATTGTGTCCTGGTTGTTAATTCTCATTTAATATCCTCATTTGACTCAACAATAGTTGCCCAATTCAACACTGTACTCTGTTGAAACAAGGCATTATAACCAGGTTATCAAAGTTTAAAGGGGCCATATTATGGAAAAGTCTGCAGTTTGAAATGTTACTTAGGCGCTGGGAAAAGAAAATACATAGATACTCGTTGCTGTTTGACCAGGGTTTAAGGTCAAGCTAATTAACAAGCCTAGACAAGCTGTTTTTGTAATTATTGCTGTGCTTTTTGGAGCCAGGAACTCTACCTACCTACCTAATGTACTGCCCAGTTTGTGAAGTTTTTTTACTCTTGGGTGTGGGGTAGCCAGACAGGGAAGGAAATAATTCATAAAAAATTTGTTCATTTTGATTGAAGGCAAGGGGGAAAAAATGTGATTCTTATAATTTGGCTGTGGGCCTTTCTCTGTTTGGACAGATTGCTCACCTCACATGAAAAGCTGAATAAATTCCCTTTATCCACCCCCTTGCCATATAGACTGAGTAATTTACTACAATAACATTGCAATTCTGACTTCTTGTCCCTGTGTTTAATAATTGTTGTGTTCATAGGTGTATGCAGTGTGGGATTTAGCTGTTCTCAGCTTGCCTTACTAAACACCATTCACATAGCCAATTATGTTGAAAAGGGCTGGAAAAAGACTCAAGAGTTGTTTGAAAGTTGCTATAGACGTAAGGAATTCACCCTTAGGGAAAACCGTGGCACAGTTTACTTTCACTACCACTCTACTTGCAAGCCCTGCATGTTGTACATCCACATTCACGTGGGTGCACTTGTTAGAAACTCCCGGGTGTTCCAGATTGATGCGTGAATTTGAATGGCTTGTGGTAGAGTAATACAGTAACTTCAGCAAGTATAGTGTATGCCCACCCATTTTCAAGGACAGTGTGAAAGGTAGGCTAATATCTACCCAATCATACACTTGCAACATCAACTATGCACACACAATTTAGTAAAGTCAGGGACAGTCTCAGGTAATGACGAGAGGTTAAAATTACCAATATGGTCCTTTAATACGGGGGAAATAATCAAAGCCATAGGCAGAACACAATAGTAATTACATTCCTTGATAAATACTCATTGATTACCTGACTCAAATAGTTTCTAACCATAGCTTTCGTACTATATATTAAATATTCATCTGCTTGTGTTCATACCAAAGTAAGGAAACAACCATGTGGCAAGGTTATACCTCATTTCAGTCATGTGGTTATAGTTAGAAAAGGTCTCTTTTTTTGTGTGTATAATATTGATAATTGAATAATGTTTTTGAATGAAATAACAGTCATAACTCGATTCTCTGGAACTTCCTTGGTTTCCCGGCGATTGTTTTATGATGGCATTGTAAACTGAATGTTGTTAAAGGATCGTCACCAGGTAGTGTTGTTTTTTTCAATTGATATTTGTTGAAATGCAAAGCAAATGCGTTTGTTTAAAAATCAGAGCAGCTGTTTTGTGTCAAAGGGTGACTACAGTACATGTCACTTCAGGACTCTCTGAGTTGTTAATGACAACCTGGTAATGACAAACCTCATTGTCTTCTATTTATCAAGAGGTCCGGAGAACAGACAACATTTTTGTATTTATTTCATGTTGGTTGAATGGTGAAATTCACTTTTCACAGAGGGGTGTTCAAACATGTTTTTTTTTTCCCGTTACATGGAAACAGAGTTCACACAGATCACAGAACCCAAGTAAACAGGAAAGGTGCCCCAGTGGTCAGTGGTCAATGGTCCTGGCTATGCCATCCATTCACCTTATTCACTTTGCCGCCATCTTTGTTTTCGTAGATCACTATGAACACATTCCAATGAGCTGATGCCTAATTCAATTCCATGTATTTCACAACACAAACACTACGGTGGTGAAAAACAATCTGAGTCAGGTGATCATGAGCTTGTAATTCCAATAGTGTTTTCTGCCTGTTGTTTTGACTATTTCTGCCTGTTTTGTTCTTGAAGTGGCATTTTTCTAGCTAAGTTTTAACATAATGAACAGGCACTTCCGCATCCGTACCTCACATTACATCAGACTTGACCAACATGGCGATAAAGTGAATACGGCGAATATCCCAGTGATCATAGTCTTACATACTTGGGATATGAGCTCAAAAACGTAACGTTCAAGTTTAAAGTGCGTGTCAATGCACTCACCGCTGGGGTTTTCATGCTTTTGAAATTGAAATTGATGTAATTTAATTCACATATGTTTGGGTACAGCTAAACCAATGTATGAGCCAACGTCTAGGATGTCTGTAAACACCATACCAGTGTTTTTGACATGTGGGTTTCCCAGTCATTCTAGCCTTGATACAAAAACACATTTACCTTGGAGTTCACTTCAACACTAGTTCTTATTATACACACATTCAGTGGCAAAATGTACTATCCAAGTCAAAATGTTTTATATTTTCCATACTGAAAGTATATTTTTTAGTATATTAAGTGTGTTAAAAGTATATTTAATAGTGCTAGCAACAATATTCTCAGCATAATACTTTTCAAACTGATATAATACATTTACTAGTATAGCTAGTATTAGCTATGGTACTACACTTTACTAGCTAATAGACTCTTTCTCAGAAATCTAATATTAGCATAGGCTTGTCTATTCCTTGGGGGGGGGGCTTCCCTCAAAGGGCCTTTAATGGGGGGGGGGGGGGGGGGGGGGGGTAGTATACTGATAGTATGTAGTATACTTGCAATGTATTTTTGGCACTTCTTATGTGCTATCATGTACAAATTCAAAGCATATGTTTAGTATGATAGTCATTAATATGCTTTATGTGTAATCTAAGTAGACAATAAACGTGAGTTGTACTAAAAGTGCGCTATTCTGGTAATCAAAAGTAACAAAGAAAAACATCAACAACAAGTATAATTTCAATATATTTAAGCACGTCTTAAGTAGAACTTTTAACACACTACGTACAACTTTATGTAACTTTCCAAGTATACTAAAGTATACAAAGTAAAGAAAATACACTTAATTATACTTAGTTTTTTGACTTGGGTAATGATCACTTTCATTCACTGTGCACTGTCCATGAGAAACCTCTTGAGACATGCAACACAAGAGCATCCCTTCACTCACTGTCTTTGCTTTTGCTTTTATATTTAAAGGGATATGATTTTTGGAACCCTATAGCCCTATTTCTTACTTAACCAATAACGTTGTTGGTTGGTAGAGCCCTTTCTCCGCACATTCCGTGTTGCCTCCTCGTGCAAGCTGGATGATGCTCACTTTATTCCACAGAGCACACAAAGTCAATCTCAGTGAGCCTCAGTCAGCTTGTACAGACAGGAGCTCGACTCCATTGACTTTGCATTGGTTTGTGGCTAACTATGCAGAGCTAGTGTGAGGAACAGCATGGATTGTGCTGAGAAAGGACTCTACTGATCAACAACATCATTGGTAACTAAGAAATAGGACTGGGGTTAATGTCAGAACTATCCCTTTAATGCTAGTTTATTGTGTATTATATATTTTGTAACACGGGGGGGGGGGGGGGGGGGGCATATTCATCCACAATCCAGAAGTCTTCACTCGAAGGTTTGGACTGTTTGCAGAACGTTCCGGGTAAACTTGGAAAGGGTTTAACCCTTTCACTGCCACACGACAGAAGGTTAACCCTTTACTATCACACAACCGACGGCGATGCTCCATCATTAGCACCGCGGAGCTAATGATGCTAATGATGGAGCATCACCGTCGGTTGTGTGATAGTAAAGGGCTACCCTTCTGTATTGTCACAGTGAAAGGGTTAACCGGCTGTCATGTGGCAGTGAAAGGGTTTACTGGTGGATGGATCGCTTCCCCACGCAGGTCCTTGTGATTGGCGAGGAGGAGTGCTGTCTGTATGGCTGGGTTGAAAGGCACACGAGATGTTACCTTACCGTTGGGTCCTCTTACAAATTGTGACTGAATGGAAATGCGAGTGGGGTGGGATGGGGGGTACTTATGTAAATATGATTCAATAAACACCTTGGGATTGTATTTAATAAAGCTGTGTGTGTCTGTGGGCTTTTATTTAAAAAAAAAAATAAAGTATTCTCATTGTTGAAGATCCTCTCCACTCAAAGATGGTTTTTCTATGGTTAACTCCTCTTGGAGGCATGGCGTTGACAATTGTGGAGGCAAGTACCCGGATCAATGAATGTACTTAGTCAAATATAGACTTGGTTCAAGTTCAAGTTTGTTTGTTATTTGTCACAACAAAATACAGAATACCTTATGATGAAATCCTTGTTTCTGTATGAGCCCCTGAGAGTGTTCTACATACAGTAAAAAAAAGTAATTAAGAAGGAAAAAGTAAGTAAACTCAGGTTTATTATACCCACATAGGTACAGTAAATCAGAGTTATAGCAGATGAGTCAAGGGAGACACCGGCCTGATGTGTCCCCAGAAGAGGTCCAGATACACAAAGTTGACCACGTTATATACACAAGGGAGAGTGGGTGCGTCCATTCATTCACAAGCCGATGGCGGAAGCAACCATGTAAGGTGCCAACCTGCTCATCGGGAGCAGTTGTTAGGGGTTAAGTGTCTTGCTCAAGGACACTTTCGACACACTGCCGCCGGGCAGAGCCGGAATAGAACCAGGAACCTTCCGCTTACCAGATGACTACTTTACTTCCTGAGCCACTGTCGAGGTGAACTTGATACCTGTAGCTTCAGCATACACACAAAGCAGGAGTAGGTACTGACTGACAGGGCTCTTGTACCTTGTAGCACGAGTATAAAACGTCTCTAAAATCTCTAAAAAATAAAAGTATAGTGCAGTTCATCACTTAAACAGACTGGAGGCAAAGGACATGAATGTTGCATACAGGGCACACAAAACCAAACCCTAACAAAAAATATTTGTTCTTATATTTTTTAAAGGCCGATATCATAATAATAAATACATATTATAATAATAATTTAAAGCTGATAAATAATTTTTTATTTGTGAAAGTGAGACAGTAGTATAATATATTTATGTTGAAATATGTAAGAAACAAGAAGAAATTACAATTAATTCAATATAGCTTTAACCTCTTAAGCCCGGAGCCTATTTTCTGAAAATCCGCCTAAAATATATACCTATGTAAATAGAATATTGCTCCACTTCTACAAGGACCATTTGCATGTTCTTGGTATCTAGGGACATCTATGGACCTCAGTGAACGTATTCACAGTGTCAGAAATATTGTGTCCTAATATTACTAGGCTTGCTTAAATTGTGATGAAACAAAGGAGAATATGAATTATGATTTTTCTTTGCATCTTTGACAGTGAATAACACCATGCTAATAATGACCGGACATGAGGAACTGCCACTGATCTCGTTCAGTACCTTCTTGAGATCATGTGTACAAAAAATCTAAGGAAATGAATAAAGGGAAGATGATTAAACAGAAGGTTCTGTAGATACAGTACTGAATTCTCCCATCCGGACCAAGTGATGTTAGTGTAGTTTTGAAAAATTCCAACGCTGATCCAGAGCTGGCGATGTCCTTCACAAAATGGCCACCAAAAAACTACAATTCCCATGATTCAAGGTTTTCCAAAATGGTCGCCTCTCGCGAAATAGACAGACATTTCGAAAAGGAAAATCTATCTAATAACACTTTAACCTATTCCTAAACTAACATATTGATGATAATATACATTATACATGCTGTTGTGACATGGTTATGATGTTTATACTTGAATACGATACTTTTATAGAACATTCTGGGGATATTGATTTATGACACAATGTCATTTCAGGACCGGTACCGGTCCCGTCGGGTGGAAGAGGTACAAGTCAAGAAGAAACATCACAATACATAAAAAAACAAAGTAAAAAACACCAGATATTCCAAAATAGGATGTAAAATAAATAAATAAAATTAATGCAACACTCCCAGACATACCCCACGCGAAGGTAAGGAAAAACTCACTAAAAACCTAGCAATAGGAAAAGAGCACCACAGGCAATGTGGAGGGAAGAAACCTTAGAAGGGCCGTTCAAGGGGGGATCTCCCTTCTTAGATGTCAGTGATAGTAGTGTTGCTATAAAACAGGTGAAACAGTTGGTAAGCATGTACATATACGTGTAATGAAACACAAATAAGTACATGCAATAGCAACTGCGGTACATAAGACAATTTTGAAAGATTGAAAATAGAGCTAATGGCGATTCCATTTGAGGTATGGGGGCCGCGCAGAGAGGGTCGCATCCTCCCGGTCATTATCACGGGACGTCCAACACTCATTCAGTCATCATCACTCCGAGACAGCCACTCACAGGGAGACGGACAGGCGTTAGACAGTTTGCGTGATTGTGATGGGAGGACATAGCAATAGATACATGTGGTAAACATATATGTGAATAGAATAGATATATGTACTAAGCATATTATGTGAATAGAATAGAAGTACTTAACCCAGCAATGGACTCAACGTCTAAACCACAGGCATTTTGTGACCGCAGAAGTGAGGGAAGACAGTTGAGAGCAAGCTCTTTTTCAACATCACCCTGATTACAGCATTTGGACATAGAACACACATTGCATAATAGTATACATAGGTACATACATACATGTACCTATGTATGTATTTTGGCCTCTGATGGTGTGCATGGTGTAGCTTACAAACCTTGGGAAGTGAATGTTATATTCAATTATTGTATAATAGTTATTATTAGGGATGTTTGATATTATCGGCCTACCAATATTATCGGCCGATATCGGCATTAAAATGTGATATCGGAAAATATCGGTATCGGTTTTCATTTTCACAAATTCTGATTTTATTTATTGTCAAAAGTATGCATAATGTTGTGTTAATTCCACAACAAGAGATATGTAATGTTAATTACCTGAAAGTATTCAGTTTTTTGGGGGGGAAACCCTGCATATATCGGTATCGGTTGATATCGGTTGATATCGGTATCGGAAATTAAGAGTTGGACAATATCGGTATATCGGTATCGGTAAAAAAGCCAATATCGAGCATCCCTAGTTATTATATTATAATCCGGTAAGGGATGGGTCGTCGGACATGACACGAATATGAAGCACAATCTCAGGGGGCTCATACAGAACCAAGCATTTCACTTTAATGTACATTATATGACAAATAAAACAAAACTTGAAACTTGACAGACTTTAGTAACTGCTGTAGCCTAGTTGACATTACAGATATGCAGCAGCCATAAATGCACAACAGGCTTTCAATTGACGTTGCATTTTTCAATGTAGAGATACTATATATATATATATATTATATATATATATAGTAATTCCACTCTACTCCATGACAAAATGTGCAACGTCACGTAATTGATTAATTACGTGATTCTGGCCATAGGGTTAAAAATGTGGGCTAAAGTTGAACCTCTGTGCAGGCCCGGGAACAGCTGATGTTGGAACAGCTGGTTTTACCCCAAGGCTGACAAGTGGCATTCAAGTCATACTGTATTTACCTCTTTCGTTGACCCGTTTTCACTTTATTCTATCTAATCTTGATCATGACAACACTATCACCATATCCAGATAGGCAGTGTCGAGTGTTACTTTACTTTACCAAGGCACTTTGGCGTCCTCTCTTCCAACTAATCCAAACACACAACTATATCCATCTATTCATGAAATTAAACGTCACACTTTAAAATCCTCCTTAATATGCATGGACATGACTAAGAGTGGCATATTTAATATGCACGGACATGACTAAGAGTGGCATTTAACAATACTACTGTACGTGTAACAGGACCAAAACAGAAGTAGGCCTTAGTCATTCTTATTACATTATTCCAACGATGTAGCTAATCCACTAAATGACGCGTTTCCAGATCTTGTGTCTTGATATCAGGCAGGTGGCTACAGCTATAGCTTTTCAACAAAAATTAAAGACTGTAAAACGCACATCTCTAAAGTTACCCTATTTTACTAACGTTACAACTAACAACGCCAAGTTACTTATCGGCTTTAGCTATTTTTGGGACTTATCGGCTTGACAGCTGAGGTGGGAGGGGGGAAAGAGACAGAGAGGAACAGATAAAAGTTTAAAAAGCTGCACTATAATTCCCCCATATATTAAAGTGCAACTTGCATGTCGATTTTTAAAGAAGACGTGTCCGGCCCATGGGGACATTAACGTGTGTTGCCGGGCCTTACAAATACATTTGATTTGATTTGATTCCCTGTATAAATAAAGGTTTCAAATCAAATCAAATGTCTTGAAAGATTATAAGCTGCTGACTTGCAACTCCTGGTAAATATCAATGGGTGCTTGTTGAAAATGTTCATAGATCCTTGCATTCTCAACTAGGGCAAAGGTGTAGAGGTGCTGCCAAGCCATCTTCAGTAGTTTACTGAACAATTTTGTGAAAAAAAAACACATTATACAAATTGTCATTCAATATTTTTAAGGGTTTAAAATACATATTGAGGGTATCTGCAATATGATATAGTTGCCAAGGTTCTCAAGATAATTCAAATATGTTTAGGATTTGTTGAATTTCAGGCTATCCTAACAATGTTATAGAACCTTTTTTTATACCGTCTCAACAACTTAGTTGCCACGTGTTGACTTGTCCACGGTGACCTCTTGCTAATAATCAAGAAGATCATCTCCCAATACCAAATCTGAGATGTACAAACATGGCCTTTTACATCTCTGTCGTGACGCAGTCGCTAACATTTGAGTTCCCTTCCCGGAACAGACGCCCATTAGCTAATCAGACGCCCACTACCCTGCTAGCCTATTTATCACCTGTACTTTGCTACCAGCTGGTACTCAGTAACAAGGAAGGGCCTCTCCGTGCACTCTCTCTGCTTCTCCTGAAGAAAGGTAATGTGATCCAGCATCTTGATTTCATCTTATTGAATCATTCTACAATGATCTAAACTGTGTCATCTGTTACATAAGGACATACATGAACTCAAATTAGATGTAATTGTATTTTTTATGCATTCAGATAGCAGGTGTAGTATGTACTGCATTGAAATGTGTGTTTTGTCTTTGCATCATCCAGTATTTTAATCATATGGTGGATTTGCAGATTTTACAAAACACAATGAGAGTCGCTCTCCTCACAGGTAAACACCCTTTCATTCATTCATCCATTCAACCATTAATCAATTAATCCATTCATTCATCCATTCATTCATCCAAGTTATATTCTATTATATTTTCTCTGTTCTTTGCAGTTCTGGGGGTTGTGCTAACTCTGCACATCGGTGAGCATCTGTTATCTTATTGGATTATTTATTACCCTTAGTGTTGAGCACAATCTGATGATTGACTATAACGTATACCATAGATGACTCTAGTCTAAAGTATAGCATAGATGGCTATAACGTATACCATAGATTACTATAACGTATACCATAGATGACTATAACGCATACCATAGATGACTCTAAAGTATACCATAGATGACTCTAAACTATACCATAGATTACTCTAAAGTATACCATAGATGACACTAAAGTATACCATATATTACTATAAAGTATACCACAGATGACTCTAAACTGTACCATAGATGACTCTAAAGCATACCATAGATGACTATAACGCATACCATAGATGACTATAAAGTATACCATAGATGACTCTAAAGTATACCATAGATGACTATAACACATACCATAGATGACTACAGTATACCATAGATGACTATAACGCATACCATAGATGACTATACAGTATACCATAGATGACTAAACTGTACCATAGATGACTAAAGTATACCATAGATGACTCTACAGTATACCATAGATGACTATAACACATACCATAGATGACTATAACGCATACTGTAGCATAGATGACTCTAAGGTATACCATATATGACTAAACTATACCATAGACGACCATAGATGCCTCTAAAGTAAACCATAGATGACTCTCAAGTGTACCATAGCTGACCCTAAAGTATAACATAGATGAATCTAAACTATACCATAGATGACCATAGATGACTCTAAAGTAAACCATAGATGACTCTCAAGTGTACCATAGCTGACCCTAAAGTATAACATAGATGAATCTAAAGTATACCATAGATGACTCTAAAGTATAACATAGATGAAGACATTCCAAAAATATTAGTGAACATGAACAACTCAAATGTGTGATATCATCAGGTATAAAGTCTGAAGCTGCTCCATAGATGATGAATTGGGAGAGATGTTATAGATGACACAGAGAGCACCCAGGAGAATGTTCTGAGTGTATGGGCACATTATCTGTTTCAGACCTTATGTAACTTATGTACTGTACATAAGACCCAGTGCCCCATCCGTAGCTAACAGTGTATCACAGGACCTAGCATGTCTTACCATGCTTTTGAAAAACTCATGTACATATACCTATGTCTTTACTCTTATGACTTGTATTATTGCACAAATGTCGCATTCTCATCCCTTGGATTCTTATTATTGTATTACTGTACTATGCACAATCGTTGCGGGCAAGACCCCCCGCATTTCACTGTATGCCGTGACAAATAAAACTCTTGACTTGACTTGACTTGAAAACACTACTAAAGAATAAAGCTCATTTAGGTATTAAAAAAGAAAAACAAACATGTATGTCCACAACAAGGGTAAATTCCAAAATGTTGGACCCCTAACCCTATTTCATACTTACCAATAATAAACGTTCAAACCTACTTCACAGTGCAGCCACAGTAGCTTTCAGCATGATCAACAACACCATCGGGACTAGGGATCCAAAACTCTGAACAAACCCTTTAATTGTCACTTTTGAATGTGAGTCCTATAATTCTGCCCTGTACACTCTCCTTCCTCAGCCTCGTCCACTAAGCTGGTGTGTCACATGACCAACTGGGCCCAGTACAGGCCTAGCGAGGGCAAATTCACCCCCCAGAACGTGGACCCCTTCCTATGTACCCATGTCATCTACACCCTGGCCACCATCAACAGCTTCAACCAGGTCACCGCCACCGAATGGAATGACGAGACACAGTACAAGAGCCTCAATGCTCTCAAGAATATGTGAGTCAATCCTGTTTAAAGTACTTCATGGTGGGTTGAGTCCTTCAATATGTAGGCCTTCATGGTCGATTGAGTCCCTTCAATATGTAGGCCTTCATGGTGGATTGAGTCCCTTCAATATGTAGGCCTTCATGGTGGATTGAGTCCTTCAATATGTAGGCCTTCATGGTCGATTGAGTCCCTTCAATATGTAGGCCTTCATGGTGGATTGAGTCCCTTCAATATGTAGGCCTTCATGGTGGATTGAGTCCTTCAATATGTAGGCCTTCATGGTGGATTGAGTCCTTCAATATAGTTTCAAGTTTCTTTAATAGTTGTCATACAGAAGTACAGAATACAAAATGCTTCTTTCTGTTACGCTCCAGAGACTGTGCTAGACAAAAGATAAGTATGAAATAAAATAAAATAGTATAGCATGTAAAAATCGAAGTAAAAATAGAAGTCACGTACGTAGACACAGTGTTCAGTATATACATATGTACAATGTTCGATGCAGAATAGAGTAACTGAGTTACCGTACAATATACAATATACTATGCAATATACTAATATACAATACTATATGGTGCAAAGCAGAAATGGGATGAGGTACAATTTAGGTACAATTTACAGTAAGGTGTACTGAGGTATGGGTTGTAGTGCAAATCCTTTACCAATAAATATAAAGTGTGTTTAGGTGTTCTAAAGTGTGGAGAGTGGGTGCTGCAGTGTGTTGTTTGTTTAAAGTGAGTGTGTGCGTGTGGATGTGTGTGTTGTGAGTGCATTTGATGGTTGTTGCATAGTGTTATTGTTCGTTGAGCAACCTGATGGCCTGGGGATAGAAGCTTCTTCTGAGTCTTTCTGTGCTTGTCATGAGACTCCGGTATCGCTTGCCTGACCGCAGCAGTTTAAAGAGGCAGTTGTTTGGGTGGCTGGAGTCCTTAATAATAGGCCTTCGTGGTGGATTGGGTCCTTCAATATGTAGGCCTTCATGGTGGATTGGGTCCTTCAATATGTAGGCCTTCATGGTGGATTGGGTCCTTCAACATGTAGGCCTTCATGGTGGATTAATAGATTTCATCTCTAGGGTCATCTCTAGGGTCTCAGTCCATGACGACATAAGTCCATTTAGTCCATTTTGATTATTTCTGTCCTGTATCACAACAACCTGTTCAAATATGTGTTGGTGGTTGGATATTAACACGAGTTTCAAGTTTATTTTGTCACATCCCTATTCTTTTACAGTGTAGAGGTTTTGTTTTTTGGCTCCTCACCCTAGCAGCAGCAGCAACAATGAATACTAAATGAAGACTTTAAATACAGTTTTAATTATCAGTATATTGAAACATTTGCACCATAGTGCATATAATAACAAAAAAAGAGAAGCAACCATTTACAGTTCAAATCTGTGGTGAGAGCGAGTCAGTATTGTGTGCAAATCGGTAGCAGGGACCGATCTAAAGAGGTAACTAATTTGGCATTTCTTCCCATTCATTTGTAGAGGACAATCATGAAAGAAAGGCAGGAGTGTACATGTTTGTCGATTAAACAGACTATTTGATTGGTCGATGAAAATTATGATTGATGATGAAATGATCATGATGAAATAAATGTTCTTGAGGACAGCCTTGTCAACATCGACAACATTGGGATTTACTAAGAGGCAAAATAAATGTAATACTTACTGTACGCAATCGTTTTGAAATGTTCTAAAGTTCTCCACATTCTTTCTTGTATTGTTGTTATTGATTACATGAGGCTCCTGAGTTTAAAATATGTAAATAAAGTACCAACCACAGGAAATAGGTACATATTGTATGTTATATGTTATAGCCACAGGTAATATATTGATGTATTTATGAAAATGTACAATCTGTACGTATTACAAATAAGTCATATATTGACCTATTTATGATACAATAAGTACATTTATTACATATTTATAAAAATTTTACTTTTCAGAAAACATTTGAGTTGCCTTGCTGGGAAACTAACCCAGGGTGCTCGCATGGGAGGCAAGTGACTTTACCTAAAGACTACCAAGACACACCTTTCTGATCGCCCAAACACTAACCCTAACCTTAACCATAACTTTCTCTTAACCATAACCATTAAACGTTAAAACAAACCATTGCTGTGTTTGTATCAGGGTGGATGTCTTAGTCTAGTGGTGAGAGCAATCCTTCGTGACCACAAACATTGTTGGTTCGACTTCAGGTCGTGGTGATATGTTTTGGACGTTTGCCGATACGAAACGTAAATATATTACTTAGACAATATGTAAATATATTATTCATGGCTATAACATAACATACATTATGTACCTTTTTTCCTGTGGTCGCTTAGTACTTTATTTACGTTTTCTGATGAGACCGTGTTTCCAGGTGAGAGCACTTTAACAAATCTCTGTTGTCTCTCCTGTCCTCAGTAACCCTGCGCTGAAGACCTTGCTTTCTGTCGGAGGCACAATCAATGGACTCAGTCCGTAAGTCTGGTCAAAACAACACTCTATCTTCTACACTATTTCTACACTTTTTTTTATTTGAATTGGTAGAATTGGCCAGGTGCTATAGATAACATTGTATGTAGAAGAAAAAAGAGAATACATGCACAGAATCTTTAGAACGGTGTGGAATAAAAAATATAGCTTTTATCAAAAAATGTATCAATGAATTTATCATTTAAAAGGTGTTCATGGTTTCAGCCTTCTCTGACACTGAGTGTATTCCACACACAGCTATTTTGTATATGTAAAGTAAGACATCATAGTAAGAATAATTCCCCATCATGAGCTTCAATCTGTTCTATCTTCTTCAGTCATTAGAAATGAACCACAACACGTCTTTAAATCTACATTCTAGAATGGCCGTTCAGCTGGACATCATAGAATGTTTGATGATGAAATCACTGTCAGTGCAGTGCAGAGAGGTGACATGTTCTCACAATACCAATATATCAACATGCTACGGCAGTAATAGAATATGTGTAGTGCAGTTAGAGGTTGTAACACTAGTGTAAGAACTTTCCACTGAAAATGTATTAAAGGGGCACTTCACCAAAAATGTATTGATGATTTTGAATATGGCCACCATGTCATCTGGCACATTGAATCCGGTTAATTACAGTTCCATGAAATTATGTAGATAGCAATACTTTGCCTTATAGGGACTGCTACCTTATAATTCCATTGAGCTGTAATGGACACAATACACAAGGATTCAATGTCGCAGATGACATCACTCATTCAGACTCCAGCCAGACCCCCGAAATGTACGTTTTTGGTTCCTCCGTTCCACCAGGTTCATTGGCGTGGTCTCCAAGCCTGGGAACCGAGCAGCGTTCATCAAGTCTGCCATCGGCTTCCTCCGTAACCATAACTTTGACGGCCTGAACCTGGCCTGGGAGTTCCCTGGAAGTGCCGGCAGCCCCAAGGAGGACAAGGAGAGGTTCACTGAGCTGATCAAGGTTAGCACAGCTGATACATTTATCAACCCATGTAAAACATTTTTTATAAAAAAATATTTCTTGGTGGGGCTACCTGATGTTATTTCTTATTTGATGGTGGGGTTACCCATTGTTATTTCTTATGTGGGGGTGGGGCTACCCATTGTTATTTTTTATGTGGGGGTGGGGCTACCTGTTGTTTTTTCTTATTGGCTGGTGGGGCTACCCTTTGTTATTTCTAATTTGGGGTGGGGCTACCCATTGTTATTTCTTGTGTGGGGGTGGAGCTACCCATTGTTATTTCTTATGTTGGGTGGGGCTATCTGTTGTTTTTTTGTTATTGGCTGGTGGGGCTACCCATTGTTATTTCTCATTTCGGGGCGGGGCTACCCATTGTTATTTCTTATATTTCTAAAAATGAGTTTAGTAATAATAACAGTAATAAGACACTTGGGGCATAGCTGATTCGCAGGCTGTGTGATGTACATTGTACAGGCCTATAGAGGCAGCTCTGCGTAGCAGTGTGTTCACAAACTACACATGACCAATGTCAACTCTGATTAATTTGTTTACTCTCTGGACAGGAACTGGAGCAGGCCTTTATCGATGATG
>NC_140170.1:166690012-166730012 GCF_963971535.1 Notolepis coatsorum | reverse complement strand
GACATGGATGACTTCAGCGGTTACTTTTGCCTGGACGGAGCCTACCCTCTGGTCAACCACCTCAGGAACTCAATGGGTAAATAAATACTAGTCTTTCAGGTCTTACAGTCACTTATAAACTCTACCACTTCAGGAACTCAACGGGTAAATAAATACTAGTCTCTCAGGTCTTAGTCATTTATAAACTCTACCACCCCATTTACCATGGAAATCAAGCTGTAGAGCCTTTTAGGACCATTGCAGATGACGTTGCAAAGCGTCTACACCCCTTCTGCAAGAACCGGGTCTGCCATTCATTATCTCCTCCCTGGTTGGCTGAAGCGGATGATGTCATCCTCCTCCTATAGGAGCGCTTACGAGAGGTAGCTGCTTTCAGGGAAGAGGGGCAGGCACATCCAATAAAACACAGCCAATAAGCTTGCTAGACCTCCTCAATTAGTTCTCATCTAGCAGTCAGGGCCAATGTCAATGTCATCAGTCAGCCTTTGGTACAAAATGGCCCTCACAGAGTCTTAGAAATACTTGTTTCTGTATGACCCTCCTGGGATTGTGTTTCATACAGTAAAGAGTAAAGGAGTAAAATACCAAACACTATACAAAATATACAATATACAAAACAAAAATGTACAAAAATGCAAAAAGGAGGTAGAAGTGTGTAAGAATGTGTAAGAATAAATAGATAAATATGGTGTAATGTTTAAAAGTGTTTAAAGTGAGTGTGTGCATGTGGATGTTGTGTGCAATGAATGTAGAATGGATGAATTATGTTACTTTGAGTCCACATTGAGCATCCTGATGGCCTGGGGATAGAAGCTCCTTTTGACCTTTTGAGTCTCTCTGTGCCGGCCATGAGACTCCGGTAGCGCTTGCCTGACCGCAGCAATGCAAAGAGGCAGTTGTTTGGGTGGCTAGTCATTGACTATTCTCTTAGCTTTGGCCCTGCAACGCCTGGTGTAAACAAAAATACAAGCAAATATCTTGTGTGTGGATCAGTAACATGTTTCCTTCTCACTGTGTCCGGGTCCCTTCCCTACAGGCTTCCCCCCTAAACCCACCACCACGCCGGCCCCGACCACGACCCAGGACCCCATCACCTCCTTCTGCTCCGGTCGCCCCGACGGCCTGTACGAGAACATAGCTGACAAGACCACCTACTTCCAATGCTTCCTAGGCACCACCTACCTGCAGAGGTGCCAGTCTGGCCTCATCTACTGGGACAGCTGCAAGTGTTGTAACTGGCCTTGAAAGACACATGGTCTCTGGGCAGCCAATCCCCCCCCCTTTGCAGTCTAGCCTTGTCACCTGCAGTGTCTTTTTGGAGACTTTACAAAATAAACCCATAACGATAAATCCAACACTGAATGTCTTCTGTGATTATTATTATTATTATTATTATTATTATATTATTTGTCCCATGTTGAAGGCAGCTGTTGTTGTCGGTAGCCTTTAGCTGAAGCCTAGTGAGGACTAGATGAATACCCATGATGCATTGCGTTATGTCAAGCAGTGTCTACTCTAATCCTGTCTACTCTATCTATACTATCCTTATGACCTGTAGATCTGTGCCAATCCTACAGCAACCATACCATATGAAAATATTGACTAGGAATAGCGTGAACGTGTAAATATAACCAGTGCACATTTGTATAGTATTGTAAGGTAACATTTGATTGCGGCACATAATTTTGCCACGGAAATGGACCAGACGTGATGTCAAAAGAGACAGAATTGCCCAGCCAATAGACAATTTGCTTAATTCCCACACATGCACATGCATGTTTTTATGTATTTAGTACATATATAGAGATATAACTATTTATACATTCATGTTACATAACTGAAGCATACATATTCTGATAGCCCTGGTTGTCTTGAAAAAAAAGATGTTTATGACTTTATTTTGCAATACAGGTTTGAGGTTAATGTCCTTGTTTAATTATACATAATTAAACAGTCTGTCTATTAAGAAATGCCTTTAAAAAGAATGAAACATTATTGCTGACACGAGTATCTGCCTGCTTTTATGTAGAACCATGACATGCGTGCTAATTTGCAACAGAAAAAGAGAGTAACAATTTGTGTTAAAGCTGTTCTGTTAAAGGTGCTATAGATAACATTCTATGTGGAGTAATCATTTAAAAAAAGGAATACATCCACAGAGATTTTAGAAACATGCAGAATGTTTTGGTTTTCCCCAGAGAAATTACTGATTAATGAATATATCTTTATTTAATTTGTTTGCGAATCCAAAATGGTGTTATTTACATGTTGCATGCATGTATCCCCTCCTTACTTCCCATTTTGCTAAGCCTTTGAAGTTCATTGGTCAATATCTTCAAGACACAATTAGATAAATCATGATTTGGCTTGTTCCCAGTAATTATCCACAGAATATCCGGTAGCAATCGGACCCACAGTTTAGGAGGAGATGTAAAAAATAATAATGTATTTAAAAAATATATTAAAAAAAATTGGTCCTTGAGGGTAATTTGTAGTGAGTGAGGATAGATGGATGTCTGGACGTGTAAATTGGATTTACAGCGTTTTCAACATTTTGACCTTTAATTATCAGGCCGATTGGGGTAATTATTCCAGGGGTGTCGTCACTGATCTGCTGTCAGCCTACATGACATGATCCATTCACCACTCCCTTTAGTGGGCGAGCTATACTGACAATATAATATAATATACTATAAATGTACTGTATATTTACCAAGAATACCTTTCCATTATCAGTGTTGCACCATAGCTGGTGAGAGTACATGACCTTAAGATAACTCATCTCAGTAGGTAGTGATAATTGTCACTTTTCTACTCCATCTGAAGCACCATGTTTACTACTGGTAAACATCCTATTCAAGGTCACATGACTTAAATAGAAAGTATCGCTCCCCATGTATGTGTGTAGTGAACATGTGGACTGTCGTTTAGTAAGATACAGCTATGTCCTTGCAGTATTTGGGCAATAGATCATTTATCATGTCTATTCTACTTATTTTATTGACTATTTACTATTATTTACTATTGTTGCACAATCAAAGCGGGCATGGCCAACCGCATTTCACTGTATGCCCTGGTATGTATGTGATAAATAAACCTTGTGAATCTTGAATCTTGAATCTTGAGACCTGGAGGTGGTGTAAGGGCTTAAGAGATCTGTGATATATGGGTGCCAGCTGGTTCAGGGCTTTGAAAGCGAACAGCAGGACCTTGAAATCAATTATATAACGAACTGGAAGCCAGTGAAGGCCAAAACAGGGGAGATATGGTCCCTATTTCTGGAACCAGTGAGAAGCCTGGCTGCTGCATTTTGGACCTGCTGCACGTGGGACATAGACACCTGGCTGATCCCAGTGTACAGGGACTTACAGAGAGGGACATGGACGCCTGGCTGATCCCATGTACAGGGACTTACAGAGAGGGACATGGACGCCTGGCTGATCCCAGTGTACAGGGACTTACAGAGAGGGACATAGACACCTGGCTGATCCCAGTGTACAGGGACTTACAGAGAGGGACATGGACGCCTGGCTGATCCCAGTGTACAGGGACTTACAGAGAGGGACATGGACGCCTGGCTGATCCCATGTACAGGGACTTACAGAGAGGGACATAGACACCTGGCTGATCCCAGTGTACAGGGACTTACAGAGAGGGACATGGATGCCTGGCTGATCCCAGTGTACAGGGACTTACAGAGAGGGACATGGATGCCTGGCTGATCCCAGTGTACAGGGACTTACAGAGAGGGACATGGACGCCTGGCTGATCCCAGTGTACAGGGACTTACAGAGAGGGACATTAAAGCATTGATGACTTGTCTAGATCACTGAGTGAAAGGAAGGGTTTTATTTGTATTGTATTTCATTAAAAGGTAAAGCCACAATTCAAATGTAAATAATGGGTTACAAAAGTTGCAAAAAAGCTTATTTTCAAATCAAACTGCTCAAAAATGTATACGGTATATATATCCAATTGTACAATTATACAATAAAGAAATCCAGATTGGTCTGTTTGTCTGTTTCAAAATGATGACTCCTCTCAAAAGTCTCATTTACTGTACAGATAATCTGATCAATTATTCTTTATTTAATTTTATTGAATTAAAAGAAACGCATTGTAAACAGGAAGTGAACAAATCAAATGCAAACCTTCAATATACACTTTTAAAGTGATATTTAGTTATCATATACAGTAACTGTCCTTGTAACTCCAAACAAACAACGCCAGTAGTCGGTGACTGTCTTAACAGGGACTGCAATACTACAATGTCTTAGACTGCTGATGAATGTCAAGACACAAGCATATTGTAATGGCTAATACTGCCTATGTCCTAGTCGTGTCTATGCCTATATTTTGTGTGTGTGTGTGTGTGTGTGTGTGTGTGTGTGTGTGTGTGTGTGTGTGTGTGTGCGCGCGCGCGCGCGTGTGTGTGTGTGTGTGTGTGTGTGTGTGTGTGTGTGTGTGTGTGTGTGTGTGTGTGTGTGTGTGTGTGTGTGTGTGTGTGTGTGTGTGTGTGTGTGTATGTGAATCCATGCAATATCTTGCAAACTATAGGGCCGATCAGCCAGTGCTTTGGCGCATAATGTTGCAGAGGCACAAACATGAGCTGTGGGAATATATATATATACACATCAGGCACATTTGGGGGGAATACATTTCCAGCATTCTCCATTGACTTTCATGTAGTCCTTTGTGTAGTTGTGGTACAACTTTTTACCACCAGAGGGCGACAGCGATGGCTTCAAATGTGGCCACCAAGACTACTGCAGGGGGTCAGCACAGAGAGTGAAATACTACAGACAGTTGGCCAGATGATCAGCACAGCATGCTTTGCAGTTGCATCAAAATAGTTGTTAAGTGTGTTTAAACCCTAAATTTCCCTTATTTAATCTCTTAGCATGCAACGGCCCCATGCAACGGCCCATATGTGGGCCCTCTTGAAGACGATTTTCCCACCGGCACTTTGGCGACCTCTAGCGGCTCGGGTGTGCATATTTTGTAATACAATATATACAGTATATCGAATTAAAGCCCTATTTGCCTGTCGATAGCCGTTTCAGGCGACAAAATCCATTCAGCGGTTCTCGAGTTACATGCCGATATGTGAGGCGTGCGCCGAAGTAGACGGCAGACCTTTTATTTTTTCAAATACCACTCCCGACTCTCGAGCCTCTACCTCCGTCAATCATTTGGCGATCTCGAAAATTGTTGGACAGGGTTGTAACTGAATAGGACTTTCCAATGATTCCCCATGTGGGAATGAGCGAATCAGGGATCTAGGTGAAAAGTCACGAGCCAAAACAGGAAAAGAATTCTCCGTCGAATGCATTGAAGTCTAAGAGAAAATTGTTTTCTGAGCTCTCTCACTTTTTACCAAAACTGCTTCTAATCACTAATTTGTGAATGTATTTTTATGAAATTTGGACATTTACTACACACGACTTCAGGCTATGGACCCAGGGTGTTTTTTCAGCCATACCAATTTTTTGGAAATACTACTTCTGGACTACTAACTACTACTAGTAACCAGTTTTTCTATAACTCAAGTTCAGACCTATGTTACTCTATTTCATTAGCACTAAAAGTGAATTTTCTTTATTGTATCAGAAACGTCAGAATGTCATCTTTCTTCAAAAGAGATCAGGCTCATGCATGTTCTATAAGTATAAAGTATAGTATTTTGGTTTGCAAAAAAAGTATGCAGTCCTCAAAAACTAAAACTAAAATGGCCACTTTTTGGGGCGATTGCTATTTTTGTGTTATATGGTCGTACTGACGAATCGCGTCTTGCTCTTTCGCCATATCGAGATATACCTCATCTCCAGTACCTACTGTACTTCATTAACGAAAACAAAGCACCCATGCACTTGACCAGGCCCCGCCCCAGTGCCCCCCTATAAGGCACCAGGTGTGGTCACACTCGCCCTTCCTCTTTTTCGTTTTCCATCATGGACGTGCTTTGCATCCCATGTAACTAGCTGTTGATGAAATGCAGAGAGAAATTGAACAATGTTGGGTTTCGCCGGAGATTTGCCAGCCCCTGGAATCTTTTCGGCATGTTCGAACAGTGCGTCGGGCCTGTCCTGGGGTTTCCTTGTCTTTTGACAGCAGATCGAGGGACGTCACGCGATGTTTAGCTATCGGGCTAATTCGCGCCCAGGTAGGATCTGCGCCACTAGGCATAACAATGCTGGCGTTAGTGATGCTGCTCGAGTTGTCCCGGGAGACAACCGAGTTGTGTATTGGCGCAAGGGGCAGGATATCTGGGTAAACGTTGTTGTTTCCCGGTTATCCTGGAGCGCGCGGCTAACGCTATGCTATATGCTGGGTTACTGTTTCTGTTTTTGATTCCCCGCTGAGGGCTGTCTTTCTAAAAGGTCTTCCCTCCTCTTAACCATTCATGCTGATGGTCAATCGGTGTCTACTGTTGGGAGTATTGACTCTGGCATGTTGAAACAGTGCCCCGCCCGGCCGACGCCATGAGGTGAGTCGGCCCGGCGGGTGGCTGGTGGGCTGTTAAGCCTATACCGCCACGGTATAGAATTAGCAGCGATTAGTAACTTTGTTCGAATTGCTGTTTTTTTCTGTCAAAAATTGTGTCTGGTGGCGGGGCCATGAGGGCCAGCCGACGTCGAAACATCGCGCAAAGTTTTTGACGTTATTAGCTTTGACCTAGCCGCAAGCTATAACCGCAGGGAGGGCTAGGATGCTGTCAACGCTTGTTTACAGACATCTTGGTTGGATTAGTCTCCCTTTGAGGGGGTGAGAAGTTAAAACGTTTTTTTCCCTCTTCAGGGCTCCCCTCTCTGCAGAAGATCTATGGTCTTCCGCTGGAGTGCGGGCGGTATTTGACCTAGGCCCCACACCGCCTCACGCCGCGCAGCCAGAGGTGAGAGCACAGCCTCGCCAGCGGCTGTGGTGAGGCCCTCGACCAGCGGCCATGTTTCCCCCGCCTGAGGTACCCTGGGCTCAATGTCAACAGGTGTCCACAAGGCCGACAGCCTTGGCGGCCGAGGGATCGGCTACATTGGATGAGCACGCCCTAAAAAAAAACGTCGCCGTCCGGCTGTGTGCAGCCCGCTCTCCGGTCACTCCCTCCCCCAACACCAGCGGAAAAGGGGCTCTGATTTGTTTCCTTTGGCTGCGGGCCGCGTGTCTTCAATGAAGCGTAAGCGGCCCCACGTTCGCTTCTCATGGGGACAGGGGCTGACACCCAGTTGATGGCTGAGACTGGGTCTGTCTGTGAGAATGTTGTGCTGTCAAGCGGCTCCCACACCATAAGCTGTGTTTGGTTGAGCCTGGTGTTACGTCTGTCAACTACAAGGGTTGTCAGCAGGGGGGCTCGAGACCTTTTGAGGCAAACAGTGCTGGCTTCCCCGACCTCTCCTTCGCCAGGCCGGGTATCACGTTGACGCCTCCCACTCCGGAGAGCCCGCAGTGGTCTGGCAGGCACGCGTGATTTGGGTGGTAGTAATATCACTGCAGGGCTACGGTGTGTGGGAACCCATGGGGGCCTCACACCTTGCATGTCCGGCTGCAAAACAACTCCTCAGCATGCTCGAGGGGTGTTCAGTAGGGGAGCTTTTGTCACCTAGTTTGATGTCAGCTTCCCCCGTATCAAACCGGCCCTTTCTGTCAGGGTCCCCCCTTGGGTGCGATTGCCTCGTGGGTAGTGTCAGGGTCCGATGTCCCGACTCCACGGAACGCTCTGCTCGCACGGTTAGCGGGTCCAGGGTTGGCTACGCACAGCGGGTGGGACTGGGCCGCCTATCTACAGTTCCTAGCGGACCAGCGCCAAATGGCGGCGGGTGCGTTTGGGAGTATCATCACATATGGCTACAGCAGTACCATATGTCGAGGTGGATGGAGAGAAAGCTGAGGCGGGGACTTGTGTTTACACAACCCCACCCGTTTTCAGGTTTGGTACAGACCCTATTGTCAGGGTCACCAGCAGTGACAGCTCTGGTCAACGAGATCCAATCTCTGTGGGCGAAGCAAGCCATCGTCGTTGCGTTTTCCTCCCGGTATTCTCTGGTGCCCGATAAATCGGGAGGGGGGGGGTGTCAGACCCATGCTGGACCTGTCCCATGGGAAGGTTCAGCATTTTGGACCGTCTCCTACCTGTTGAACACTGTCAGGTTGGGGCCTGGTTCTCCTCCATAGACCTGTAGGATGCGTATTCACATCCCTGATCTTCCATCCTAGGGCTTACCTACGCTTCCTTTGCAGGGTTTAGCGTATGAGTACCAGAGGCTGCCGTTCGGATTTTCTCTGGCTCCCCGCATCTTCACCAAGTGCGTGGAGGCCGCACTGGGGCCTCTGCGTCGTCAGGGGTTACGAAGTGTATTCTGCCCTGACGACGTTCTGGTCCTTGGCGGTCAAGGTGGATCGTCAGGTCTCATACCAGGCAGGTGGTGGAATTCCTCACCAGCCTGGGGTTTGCTGTAGACTGGAAGTAGAGTACTCCTCTTCCCAGTCAACGGGTAGAGTACTATGAGCATCCCTCTCAGAGCATGTTATGGACATGCTTGGGAGGTTCCGTCCTAGGACGGTTATGGCGCTGTCTGTGATGCGCCTGCTCGGTATGATGGCATCTGCTCATTCCGTGGTCCCTCTTGGCCTCCTCTTCACCTCATGAGGAGGATACGGAGGTGGTTTTCTAGTATGGAAATAAACCCGGTGAGAGGCAAGTGGAAGCGGCTAAGGTTCCCGTGTCAGTACTGGGGGACCTCGCCCGTTCTCCATCTGCGCAGCCTGAGGGCTCTCCACATCCCCGGCAGGGTGAATGTGGGTACAGGTGTGATGTCGCGGGGCGGTCCTCACCCTGACGAGTGGCGATTACGTCCGGACATAGTCGGGCAGGTCTGAGACCGATGCCATGGCCGCCTGGGATTCTTTTCCCCCCATACATCTGATAGGTCAGTTGTTGGTGCGGATACGTCGGGAGCGCAGGACCTTGGTCCTGTTCGCGCCGGACTGGGGCACAGCTGTGTGGTTCCCGGTCCTGATCCAGCTCTTGTTAGCCCCGCCGTGGCCTGTTCCTTGGTCGTCGCGGGCCCTCTCTCAGGCGCACGGGTCTCTGTGTCAGTTCCCTGTGCTGGGCCAGCCTCTGATGGTTTGGCTGGTGAGAGGGTGAGTCTGGAGAGGATGGACCCTTCTGTGGTCGACACCATCTGTCAAAAGCTGTCCTTTCCTTCCTTCAGTCTATTTTGGATAGACTGTCGGCTTCGACGGTGAGGGTATATGCCGCGGCTATATCCTCTTGTCATGAGGGGTTTTGAGAGCGTTACGTTGTTCAGCCACCCTCTTGTGAAGCGTTTCCTGCTTGGCGCTCGGCGCCTTAAGCCGGTGGAACATTCTCTGTCTTCGAGTTGGGACCTCCAACTGGTCCTCGGCCGGTTGTCCGAGGCCCCGTTTGAGCCTCTTGAGCAGGCGTCTTTGGAACAGCTGTCTTCAAGACTGCATTCCTGCTGGCCATCACCTCCGCTAAGCGCGTGGGTGAGCTCTGTGCTATCTCGGTGCGGCCTGAGTGCTTGTCTATTCGTGTCAATAGCGGTGCGACTCTGAGGCCTAATCCAGTCTTCGTGCCAAAGAATATCCGGAGCTCTTTATCGCTCCAGGGATATTGTGGTTCAGGCTTTTCATCCGCCTCCTCACGCTGGTAAGTTAGAGGCGAGCCTTCACTTGTCGTGTCCAGTCCGGGCTTTGGGGGTTTACCTCAGCCTGACTCAGGACCTCAGAGCTACCGATCAGCTCTTTATTTGTTACGGTGGCTCTCGCGCTGGTAAGGCACTGTCGAAACAGCGCCTGTCACATTGGTTGTGCGAGGGCATTGCCCTTTGCTACACGTTGGCTGGGCTGGCCCCCCCTGGGGGTGTCAGGGCGCACTCCACTCGTGGAGTGGCGGCCTCTGCCGCCTTGTTAGGGGGGGCCTCGGTGGAGGACATCTGTGCTGCGGCCTCCTGGTCCTCCCCGGGTCCCTTCGTTAGGTTTTACCTCATGGACATGACTGGGGGTTCTGTCTCCCAGGCGGTTCTGAGGTCTGGGACCTCCCCTGCATCCCGCCCTTCGGTGGGTTAGCAGGGATGTGTGGGTGTGTGCCACGAGGTGATGTGTCACACGTGGTCCCGCCTGTGCTGTGCATTTTAGGGGTCTCTAGTTCCCTCTTTTTCGCACTTGGGTGGAGTCGACTGCTGTCCCCTCTTCGCTAGGAAGGGGGGGTGACGGGACTCCCCTCCCCCCTGGTGATAGGGCTTGCGGGTCCTCAGGGGGTACATTTGTCGGTCCTCGCGTCTGCTCTGTCCCAATATCTCGATATGGCAAAAGAGCGAGACGCTATTCGCCAGTACGACCATATAACGATATGTTATGTATATAACCTAGTTATATGAGTACTGGCTGAGCGTCTCACTCTTAGCGCGCCCTGAGGTCCCTTGAGGGGGTTTTTCTTGGTGGAAAACTTTTCCCGAGGGAGGGCGAGTGTGACCACGCCTGGTGCCTTATAGGGGGGCACTGGGGCGGGGCCTGGTCAATTGCATGGGTGCTTTGTTTTCGTTAACGAAGTACAGTAGGTACTGGAGATGAGGTATATCTCGATATGGCGAAAGAGTGAGACGCTCAGCCAGTACTCATATAACTAGGTTATATACATAACCTATCGTTTTAACTATGAGTGTGAGTGTTATTTGAAACAACCATGTCAGTGTTGGTTTTTAATGTAACAAGATTTGCTGACCTCTGGTTGGACAGTCAGAGTATTGGTTTGGAACTGGTTTGAAAATGTGCCTATATTTTCACTATATTATCAGCAACTGAACCATTGAAATCTGTGCTAATTGTTCTCGTGAAACTTGATGTGTGGCATCCAGGCCTGGACTGGCCATTGGGAGCACTGGGAGTTTTCCCAGTGCCCTGGCCTGCAGAGTGCCTTGAACGCAGCACTGTACTGCGCAAGGCTGAAACGAGGCAGCCAGCCATGCATGTGACTGACAGAAGGCTGCAGAGCTTGGCTCTACAGGTTCATTGGCTCTACGGGTTAATTGGCTCTACAGGTTAATTGGCTCTACGGGTTAATTGGCTCTACGGGTTAATTGGCTCTACAGGTTAATTGGCTCTACGGGTTAATTGGCTCTACAGGTTAATTGGCTCTACGGGTTAATTGCCTCTACAGGTTAATTGGCAGGTTAAAAGCATTTATTTAGCCCATGCCTGTCCATCCCTCCTGACTCCTGCAGTACCTACAGCTAAGCTGTTGTGTTCATTTTTTTTGCATCTCACACACTTACTGTACTTTGACACCCGTACACTTCATTCAACACCCTGCACCCACCACTGATGAACTGATGAAGTCCACGCCTCATTAAAATTTTTATTTATGTATGTCTATAGTTATTTATTTTGTTATTTATTATTTAATAGTTATTGGTTAAACATTAGTCCTTGTGTCGTCTCCCTCCTTAATGATATACCTTTGGTTTTATTTGAGGTTTATAACAGTAGATTGTACTAAGCAGTTTTTGGCTCATTAGTTTGTGATTCACATGCCCTAACATTTTCCTAGTGGGGGACCCCAGACCCCGCTTCAAAAGTGGCCTGACTGGGTCTATATTTCATGCTATATTTCCAGGCCTGGATGATTTTCCCAGTCCATCCCTGGTGGCATCTAGGAACGTTGGGTTATGACTATAACCAAGTTCTGTTAATAGTGGTGACGCTCGGCGTCACTCATGCACTGTCCTCGCACACGTGCACGCGCACTGAATAAAGACCACAATGTACCTTTATATCCCAATATTTGTCTGACCACACCCCTATCAGCTTACCTACATAAGCAGTGGTGGGGCCACATACTCGCCTCCTTCCCAAGCTTTCACCACAAGGTGAGATCAAGGGCTGCAGCGGCGTCGGACGCCGAGCGTCACCACTATTAACAGAACTTGGTTATAGTCATAACCCAACGTTCCTAGATCATCATAGTGGCTCTCGCTCGGCGTCACTCATGCACAAGGGAGGCCGAGCGAGAGCCATCGGCCAACAAATACACCCCGCTGAAGGCCCCCAACAACCATCAGAACAGGGAGGGCCGAGCCCCCCCGACCCCCCCTAATGGAGGGCACCCCCCCCTATTGGAGGTTCCCGGGAGGGCAACGGACCCGACCGTGCGAAGAGGCACTCAAGCAACTAAACGCACAGGGTGAGCAGACCGTGGCCTGACCCCACGACTACACACACGCACAACCCGCATGCCACCCGGGAACGAACGGAGGGAACAACCTCGTTACTGCCCCCAGAAATCACGGGGTCAAGGGCAAACCCAACCCCGTGGCAAGGCCGTAGCAGCAGAGCGCGAAGGAAGACCCAGACCCACTGAAGGGACTGGATCCCCTGGAAAACGGGGGCCCGGAGAGGTCAATGACGCCAGGCATCAAGACCCCATCAGGCGGTCACTTAGTGACACCGCCCCCCACATCGCCAGCGTATTCGGATAAGGCCCCTCTTCTCCAAGAGCGGGCCCTTTCCCCCCAATAGCACACCGCCTGGCACACTGACCCTGCAGAACAGGCAGTCAGCATGGCCGTAAGCACACAAAAAAGGTTAACCAACGGAAGCAGGCAGCGCACCGGGGAAAAACCAGGCAACAGGCTGTAACCTGAGCCTGGAGCACTGCGGACGAGACAGGCCCCAAAGGAGTCAGCTGAAAACATGCTGGCGTTGTTGCATGACCAAGCCTCCATTTAAAAAAAACCCACCCAGAGGGGTTGAGGCAGAGAAGGCTGACACGATTGGCAGACGTCATGAACGTGCAGGGGCACCCTCAACCGGGTAACCCGGGAGTTGACACTGCTCCAACACACCAGGGAATCAACCACCTTGGTGTTACCCAATGCGGTGGTTGTTCCTATAACCCCTCAAGAAAAGACACCAAAACACACCTGCGGGTATACACCGGCTATACCGCAGTACAAGTGTTTCAGTTTTCAAAAAAGGGTTATTCCAGGCCTACGGGTCGACGAACATCACTTCGGACCGGGCCTGGTGGCACGGGAAGTACACAGGATTACCAGAGGAGGTCCAAGACCACCCCAACAGGCCCCTCTTCGCCACGCTTGAGAGAGGAGCGAAAAGAATGGAGAACCAGCCCTAAGCACACCGCACTTGGTATTCCCAGGCGGTCTCCCAACCAAGTACTAACCAGGACCGAACCTGCGTAGCGGCCGAGATCCGATGAGATCGGGCGTGTACAAGGTGGCATGGCCGTAAGCCATTACAATAGTGCAGAGTACAATATGTACCCAGCAAGGGTCTCCATAGTGCCTAACCCTGTGACACCCGGACCGACCTGGCATTTTTCCCCCCGAAAAAAGCACAAGTCCCTCAGGGTACCAGAACAGCAGATCTGCATCCCTGGCGGACAACGGGTTAACTGACCTGGACCAGCGTGACCAGACCAGTCCCGTGTCCTAACCACGCCGACATGCCCACTCCAGAAGAGGGGGCAGACATGCGTGTCGATCTAAAACATGAAAAGAGGGCGCCACCCAGACGGTCCCCATTCAAACCGTGCTCAGTGGCCCACCCCAAGGGCGTGAGACCCCTCTACATATGTTCTGATCTATTCCGTTAACATCCCCCAGATATGAACGAGAATTCATCGAGACAACCTAGTAAACTGGCGCTCGGAAGAGACAAAACTCCATCCCAGTTGCCCTACAAAAACGCTGTTTCAACAAGCAACCAAGGCGCACGTAGCCCCTGTGTGATCCTGTAACACAACGAGCCAGCACTATGTATGCGTCGAGACCCAAACACATCAATGGATAGTCTATCAAGACACCAAACATTGTTCCTCCAAGTCGCCTGGGAGAACGACACGGAGCCGTCGTGCTTCATGTACCTTCCTCTTTTTATTCAAAAAAGAAAGAACACAGACTGACATGAATCCCTCGCGACGCAGGCTGAGGTTAAAAATTGTGTACATTTTTACATCCCACCACCCTCCCATAGGGAGGAGACGAAATCCCCAGAGAGACTTCCCACACGAGCTGTATAGATTGAAAAGAATATATTGCCATATTGAGCTACATAATATTGGGGTTAGGGCTCTCCGAGGAGGAGGCACTGAACCAATACACACTCAATACTCGAAGTGAATCGAATACACACACAATAGAGCAGAACTCCTTTTTGAAGTTCTACTCACCTTGACAATCTCAGGAGGAGGCTCAGAACTCTGAGGAGGCTCCCTCACAGGGAAGGAGAGTCCTAACTCACAGAAGGCCAGAGTAGGAGCTTCGTGAGGAGGAGCCCTGACCACTCCCTGAAACAGATCCATCATATGGACCTGAACAGCACACGGAAGCCTTACCAACAGAGACGCGCACAGTGACGTACTCTATGGCGGGGGCATTTCTGCGGTGCACACGCCCAATATTCCAGGGCGTGGGACCAGGAAACTCCCCCCCCCCCCCCCCCCCCCTCACCCTGTAACGTGCCGAACAGCAACGTGACAGGAACCTTGAAGGACAGGTGGGTTTACCCCTGACCAACAGAAAAAAGGGGGAGGAAAGGTTACCAGTTCACCCCTTTACGACCCCACACCCATGATACGATGTAATGACAAAAAGAGTATGACGCAGTCATAGTCAGCTCCATGAAGCGTCTAACAGCTTCACACAGCACATGTGCCAACCTGCTATCTGATTTTTACTAAGGAAAAAAACACAGAATAGAGAGGGCCCTCTCAAGAGCCCCGGTACCCGACTTATACATGTGCTTCTGTGGCCAGCCCAACCCAGTTGTAGGTCACACGACACACACAACCCATTATCACCTACAAAAAATGGCAAAAACACTCTACAGAGGAACGCCGTTTTTCATAATGAGAGAATACACAATTCTCGATTAGTATCGGCCACAGGCCTTGCTAAGCACACACGAAAAAGTGACCAAACAATCTTTTCTTTAGGAAAATAAAGTTTCTCAAGCGGTTAGCACAACCCCAACAACTAAGCTAAGGGTTACATCGTATCCCTACCACACAGTGACACAATATAGTGTAACAACATGTCTGAGAGGAGGATGAAGAAGTCCCCAGGGAACCGGGGGGAAACACAACCCTCCTACTTTACCCTTAATACGGCCAGTTAAACAGGTAAAAAAAATATGTGAACACACTGTTCATTGTCATTACAGGCTGAGAAAAGAATCATTCTTTACTCATATGTCACTAAGCATAGCTTTATAGGTTAGTTTAACCCCCTTAGTTGTGAGTACACGGTACATGAACACACAATGTGTCCAGTGATGTACCTGAACGCGTTCAATGAACGATCGTTCATGAACGCGTTCGTATTTTGGGCGAACGTGAACTGAACGTACTGATTATCCGCTAAATGAACGTAATTGAGAACGCGTTCATTCTCAGCGCTGTGTAACGGAGTTCAAAAGTGCGTTCATTCTCAGCACTCTGTTATAACGGCGTTCAAAGATGTGCCAGATTTCATATGTATTTCAGCCGAAAACCCAGTTAAAACACACCGTAAACAGGCTTTAAAATTATGTGGAAAACCAACCGATCTGGCAACGCGCCTGTCAACCCCTGCTACGTCATCAGACTCATCAACAACAACAGATGAATCTGCGAGCAGAAGCCGAGAGCTGCGCAGCAGCAGGTCGAGAGCAGCACTCGCTCAGAGAACTCTACCTCTAGATGTCGGCGCTTGGGGATTTAAAATAGTTTAACGTTAAAGTCAGTACTGACTCAGACGAAAACAATCTAACGTTTGTCTGTAAACTTTGTCCACCCGGTTTGAAGAAGCAAGTCCCCACATCGACGCAACGACGTCGACAGCAACATTGAGAATATGCAAACGTCCTGTTTTAGTTTTCATAATAAAGACAATTCAAGCAAAGTTGTTCCTCATGTTTTTGAAAATATACTGTAGAGATGAAAGCTGCAGTGTGGACTGAATGCGCGGTGGCAAAACGTTATGGAAATGCCAGTATTCTGATTGCTGTCTGTGTGGTTCAATATTTTTTACAAATAATAGTTTGCAGCAACGTATTGAAAAAAGAACTAACAAAATGGGCCGTTCAATATCTCCTTTATGTTCGAAATGTCAAACAGACCTGGGTACCTAGGAGGGGTGACACCCTTTACAATTCAAACTATTTGATAAACTTCTACTTTCGGCCCGGAAATGCATTCTGATAAACTGGATTAAGGATAAGCCTCCATTTTTACAAATGTGGTATAGAGAGATCTTCGGTGTGCTACCCCATGAAAGACACTGTGCAATGCATAGAGGCAACAACGCTTCCTTTCAGGAGGTGTGGGCCCCACTATTAGACTATTTTCCTGCTGAAATTTCTCGGATCCTTCTAAAGGCCCAGTGCCCCATTGTATGGAAAAAATAAATATATGTCTACATGTGAATGGGCTCGAGGCAAGTGCAATACTGTACAGTGCCTGTCTTGGTTTGCTTTTCCTTTTTGCTTGTTTTTCTTTTTGTTTTGTTTTTGCTTGCTTATGGTGTGGATGATGGCATAGAGATGAACTGGAGGACCCCCCCCCCTCCATTGTCCCAATGTGTGTTTTTGTAATGTAAGTAACTGTACGTGAACAATCTATATAAAAGAAATATATATCAAAAAAGAACTAAATATAACTAAATTCGTTCATTTTTGAAACCATGAACTTTAGTTCAACATTTTGAATTATGAACTATGAACTGAACTAGTTCATTTAAAAAATTGTGAACTGTGAACTGAACTAGTTCATGTAGAAAGTGAACTTTCCCAACACTGAATGTGTCTCAACACAACAAACCAGATCATTTTCACATCTGTAACAATAACCCGATTTGCATGGAGACCAGTGACAAGACAATTCACACATAACTCACGTTGTATCCTAAATGTAGTGCAGCAACACTCGTTTTGGAAAACATCGTTATTTACAAAACATTTAGAAGGGAAAGCAAGAAGAAGTGTTCAAGGTCTGGTCAGGACCTTGCCTACCGGGAGCGCAGATCAAGCGAATTGCAGTCTCTAACATGGCACCGAAGTAAACACAGCCTCCTGTGTTTGACGACACGGGCAGCTCGCTGCTCCAACCCGCCGCTACGGTGCTCCTTGTTGACGCAGTCCTCGCCGGCCTGGCTCAGGGCAGGTTCGACGAACATCCTCTGTCAAAGATGACGTCGTAGTCAAGAGTGTTAAAAACATGTATAGTCACAGCACGTTCAACAGTGTAGCATTAAGCTAACGGCCGCTCTCATTTGCATATGAGAGACAAGGCCTATATGGTGACAGAGAAGTACCCACGCGTCCAGAGATCCTGGGATCACCAGTTCTACTGGCCGTGGCCCACTAGTTGCTATAATGGGCTTCAAACCAAGGTCCTCCGTCGTCGCCTAAAGGCTGAACAAAGGACCCTAATCTGGGGCCGGTTTTCGCAAACATTGTCAACTAGCCCCCATAGCACTAACAGACAAGTGGAGCTCGCAAGCAAAACATTACTCACCAACCTGGAACCCACCGCTTCTCACAACAGCAGCGCGTCCTACAGTCCAGCTGTGTCGCTGAAAGGTTTTACCGCAACCAGCCACAGCAAGGAAGACTGCAGTTGGGAGGCATGTAGCGGCGTGCTCCCAATACGAAAACCGGTGGAGGTGTTTAGAATGATCACCATCTTCCAGACACTCCAGTGACGAAGACAATATCGCCGTATTTTCTCGAAAATAGTGAGAGAGAAAATAAAGATATGATGTCAACGTATCTCTTGTTTTCCAACTCTTCTCCTACTATCACATCACGTCAAGTGGGGATCTACCGAGGCACTCCTTGTGGTGAAAGCGAGAAGGAGGCGAGTATGTGGCCCCACCCCTGCTTATGTAGGTAAGCTGACAGGGGTGTGGTCAGACAAATATTGGGATATAAAGGTACATTTTGGTCTTTATTCAGTGCGCGTGCACGTGTGCAAGGACAGTGCATGAGTGACGCAGAGCGAGAGCCACTATGATGCAGAACCAATGTATGTGTGAGAAGGTTGCTAGCACAAACCATATGACCACAACAACAAAGCTTCGTAAACAGGAAGTTATGGGTTACTCGCCCTATTTGCACCAACCATGACACATTATGTTTGCTCCATGATAGGGAAGAGGTGGGCAAAGTTGTATGTTATTCTGTCACATGGTGGCGCTATTCACAAGAATCAGAGACATGACATTTGCCACTTTGATAGATGCTTGTGTGCCAATGCCTCACAATAAATACCACACAAATCGGCTTATAATCAAAGGTTATAAAAGTACAACTTTTCAGGATATAACTAGTAAAGAAGTTTGATTGACACAAGGTGTTGTACATATGTCTAGTAATCCTTGGTCTACAGCAGACCTGGGCATTGTACGGGATGATTCTGACCGGCCCGCGAAATATTACATGATAATAATAAAAAAAAAAAAAAAAAAAAAAAAAATCATGTCAACGTTCACACGCACAATATACGCTTACCTAGAATTTGACTTGATTCAACAACAAAGCAGTCGGGGCAAGCCGAAAACTGTCGAAAGTGTGGTTATTTGAAGTTTGGATTTCTTTTTTCACAACTGAGGTAGGTAGATTACATTTTTGGAGACTAAAGTACAGAAAAAGGGTACTGTTGGGTACCGGTATCGATTCACAGGTACTGGTACCGTATCGGTTCAAATGTGAACGGTACCCATCCCCTACTGAACACACAACTGCAGGGCAAGGGCATTTTTGCTCATGAAATGCATAGCCATGTGAAAGCCTTCATGACAAAGTTGCAATTAATTTCAAGGCAACTAGGCAGCAACAATCTCAAACACATGAAAACCCTGAAAGAAGTCAAACCATCAGCTGATCACCGGCACAGCTACTCATCCATGTTGGGAGCACTGCATGATGAATTTTCAAGGCGTTTTCAAGATTTCAAAAAGGTTGAGGATGAAATGCAGCTGGTTTCCTCTCCCTTTACCTGCAGTGTTGATAGTGCACCCACTGATGTTCAGCTTGAACTCATTGACCTGCAGTCTGATTCACTACTGAAAGAGCACTTTAAGTCAGCATCACTGCTAGAGTTCTACTCTGCTCTCAAGGAGGAGAACTTTCCAAACATGAGAAGACATGCTCAGAAGATGTTGGTTCTCTTTGGATCCACCTATATGTGAACAGACATTCTCAGTCATGACGTTTACCAAGTCCAGGTACAGATCCTCTCTCACTGATGAACATCTGGCAGCTGTGCTTCGCATCTCCACCTCAGACATGCAACCTGACTTTGATGGACTTGTTAAAGCTCAACAGAGACAGGATTTATCACACTGAATGAAAAAAAGAGAGCTGAAGAACACTAAAATGTGGAAATATAACAAGTGAAATGGGACAATTGATCTTTTTTTTTTCTTTTTTTTGCACTGTTCTGAAAACATTAAATGTTTAATATAGGCATGTAAAGTAAAAAAGGCTAATGGGACACTTTTCTTTACACAGTTCAGTGACATGTCTTGTTTATTTTGGCTATAAGATGATGTGATGTCTTTAGAAAAATAAGAAAATCCTTGTTTCAATAGTATATGAAACTCAAAATAATAACTTTATTTGTATAGCACTTTTTCATACATGCCCTTTGTTATTAATGTTTCACATTTTGTTTATCATTTTGGAAATAAATTCTATTTGAATAAATGATATTTTTGAAAGCTAACCTCACCTTTTAATTGCCAAATAATAACATACACTATTACCAGGGGTCAAAACAATGCCATGTACTGCTTTTCATATAGAAATAAAATGTATATTATGCATAATTGTGTTTGGAATTTTGGCCCGGCCCTCCAACATATTTTCAGTTGCTCATTCGGCCCCCCCGGGAAAAATAATTGCCCACCCCTGGTCTACAGCTAGATAAAGGCATACAGATAAGGCCTACAGTGGTTGGGTTGAGGCAGCAAGTAGCCAGTTTGTTGTAGTACATGTGACCTCATATTATGTCAGAGTGGATCTGGCATGAACCCTTGTGTGGTGTTCTCATTTAACCCTTGTGTGACGTTCTCCTTTAACCCTTGCGTGGTGTTCGTGTTCGTGAACACTCACCCAGTGTTCACAGGTCTGGTGGACCCACAACATTATTTGGATTTTAAAACAAGAAAGCCATAACAATTCATGTAAAAATAGTACTTCAAGTAAAAAAATGTATGTAGAGTAATTATTTTTGTTTTGTATTATATATTACATCCACAGAGCATTTAGAAAGGTGTGTAATAAAAAAAATAGCTTTTCCCCAAAAAACATTTTTGATTTATCATTTAAATAAATGTTTGCAGGTCCAAGATGAATGCTGTTGGATGATGTGTTAAATGTATCTAAATTACAAGCAATCTAGATCAAATCAAAGATCAAGGTCAAGAGCCAAGATATTTCCATGAAATGTGGCATAAAAAAGAAAAAAACATATTGATCACACGACAAACACCTCTGCGCCACCTATTGATAAAGACGATGGATTTCTCTTTGCTGCTTTTGTCCATTCTGACAAACACAAGGAATGCACTCAGAAATAGATCTGTTTATTTTCATTGTTGTGGTTCATAGGCCACAAAAAGTCAAAAAGGCCAGCGTATCAAAGAATTACACAACACAGAGGTCAATGCTCAACACATCTCACGTCATTGATAACATGGCGGTGGCACCAATTCAATGTGTTATCGCCTCATATCATCACTTGATATATGAATGACTTTGTTATTGTTTTTACACCCAGCCCCTGACACATTTTGTTGCAACACGTGTGTATAGTTTGTGCATCGGGATCGCCGTATAGCTTATCGGCCGCCATCTGTCACTCTCGTTCAAACATTACAGTCTTTATCTTATCCCACGCTGTTCACGTAATACTGTACGTGTCGGTGTCATCACCCCAGCTGGCACTGATGTATTCATAGGAGGTGATTTTCTGTGACCTCAACCTGCTCTATAAAAAGCTGCCCATCACTGACATACTGCACGCAGGCTCTTCCTGCAGGTTGATATCTTGAGGTAAGCTTGGAACAGCTACTGCATCACAGTGACTATAGACTTATGTTTTAGTTGCTTTTATGTGCTGCGGGTAAACTTGGTGGATTATGATCAATTATATCATAGACAGATCTTCTAATCAAAATAGGTTTAATAGTAAAAACAATTAATACAAAGTACATGTAGGTTAAATGAGCTTTGGCTGAGAGGCCAACTAGGAGACACTGAGGAAGATAAGGAGACAATGTAGCCCCTGGCCTCTCACTCAGGTGTGAACTAAGTTATTGTTTGGGCAACCAAAAGGAATTCTTCCACACATGTATTTTGCATTGTTTTTACAAACAAGCTGTTGTTCCAACACTGTGAATATGTTAAATATGTGCATTGTGCCTTCCCTGCAGTTCAGATGTGACAAGAACCCTCTCCTCTTGAAACGAGCCGGTCAAAATCGCAGCCACGATCGCTGCAGTGGTGTGCAGTGGTGCTTGAGCCTGCACCGTGGAACGAGATTCAGATCACATTTTCAGAATCATATTTCAGGTTCACCTTCAGGTAAAAAAGAGAAGATGTACACACGCAACGTCTAGTCTGAAACTTTGATCAGAATCTCATTCCGCGGTACATGCTCACGCACCACTGCTAGATGTACGATAATTATCGTATTTATTCGATAAAAGCAGCTTGCTCATTACAGGCAAAAAAACAGCCCATTGAGAACAGGACTGAAACAGAGAGGTATAGAGGCTACTAGTAGCAGCCTCTATACCTCTCTGTTTCAATTCTGTTCTCATGAAGCAATCGTACTGAATGTGAAAACACCCTAAATTATATTAGGGTTAGGCTACAGTTAATACCCTTTTTTAATTGTATGCAAATAACTTACATTAATACTTATTTTGATATTTCTGTGCATTGCTATACAAATATATAAATATATACCTACCTTGTTTTATTCAATGTGTTAGTATTAGTGATAATCTACATTTAGCTCAGATAGGCTTTGCTTATATTTTATTTTATTTATATATATCCTTATAATCAGGATTGTCTTATATTCGGGTCAATTAACAATGTATTAACAATTAACATAATTTAAAACATTTTCAACAAAGATGGCCAACTGTTTGCAATGGATTATGGGGTTGTATGTAGATTTGCTTGATATGCCTATTGTTTTTGTATTATATTTTTCTTATTAATTGTACAAGTTGTTAATCCTGTATAGCATGCACGGAATTCAGTTATGCATAATTTAAACAACAAATTTGTTATACAGTTATACTGCATTGCTTTTGTCCTATTCTTACTCTCTGCATTGCATTTATTCTGTCAATACTATGCTCATTTTATGTATATTTTACTGCTGTGAAGCAGTACATTTGGGCTGTGCTATACAAATAAAGCGTATTATTAATCATATTCATATTAATAGCAATGTTAATATGACTATTATTAATGAATGGATTTAGAAATGCTATGGAATAAAATTCACTGTGATGTTCTCTTTCTTTGTCTTAGTAAATTCTGAAGTTCTGACGTTCTGAAGCCCTGAGCTAAAGATGACCAAACTCACTATCCTAGCAGGTAACTTGACTCATTTACTACACATGAGGTCACAATGATATGTTGCCTGTAGGAAATGATAAAAGACGGTTTTGTTTCTCTCTGTCTCCGCAGGCCTGTGCCTGGTGATGTGCCAGCTGGGTGAGATATGCTCTAATAATGTTTTCTTATTGTCAACATAGTCCAGGGAAAGACCAAAACCGTCCATGTATTTCTCCCTCTAGCAAAACACCAGCTCATATCCAAAAGTCATAGAACTCCATTGTTGTCAAGAAAAGGTTCAAACAAGTCACACAAAGCTATACTGTTGTAGTATTTTGAGACCACACTGTTCTGTTTACTGTACATCAATAGACCGATAGAGCTTGTTGCCTTTTGTACATTGTGTAATTACTACAATGCCCATGTTTTTCATGATAATACATTATGATATTTGGAAATATGTGCTGTATTTAATTATTCTAGCATACAGTGCAGTATGCCTTCCTGGCTGAGAGCTGCTATGGGTAACAGAGAGTAGGACGAGTATTGAAAGTAGAAGTAGCAGGAACATTGTAGGTTTTGGTCCTTCCATATGCTGTAGACAGCAAGATCTGACCCTAGATCTGTTTTAAATCGCCCCCACAGCAATCGCAGCACCCGCAGCAACCGCAGCAACCGCAGCAACCGCAGCAACTGCAGCAACCGCAGCAACCGCAGCCACCGCAGCAACCGCAGCAACCGCAGCAACCGCAGCCACCGCAGCAACCGCAGCAACCGCAGCAACCGCAGCAACCGCAGCAACCGCAGCAACCGCAGCAACCGCAGCAACCGCAGCAACCGCAGCCACCGCAGCCACCGCAGCAACTGCAGCCACCGCAGCAACCGCAGCAACCGCAGCAACCGCAGCAACCGCAGCAACCGCAGCCACCGCAGCCACCGCAGCAACCGCAGCAACCGCAGCAACCGCAGCAACCGCAGCCTACGCAGCAACCGCAGCAACCGCAGCAACCGCAGCCACCGCAGCAACCGCAGCAACCGCAGCAACCGCAGCCACCGCAGCAACCGCAGCCACCGCAGCAACCGCAGCCACCGCAGCAACCGCAGCAACCGCAGCAACCGCAGCAACCGCAGCCACCGCAGCAACCGCAGCAACCGCAGCAACCGCAGCAACCGCAGCAACCGCAGCCACCGCAGCCACCGCAGCAACCGCAGCAACCGCAGCAACCGCAGCCACCGCAGCAACCGCAGCAACCGCAGCAACCGCAGCAACCCCCACTGAGATGGCGTGCTACTTCACCAACTGGTCCCAGTACAGACCCGACCAGGGGAAGTACAAGCCCGCAGACGTGGACCCCTTCCTGTGCACCACCCTGATCTACGCCTTCGCCATGATCAACAGCAACCACCAGCTGATCACCTACGAGTGGAACGACGAGGTCCTCTACAAGGAGTTCAACGCCCTGAAGACCAAGTGAGACACTGGGCTTAGATGCATAGATGTTTTCCTTCAGGTAGCTTGAGCATAATGTTTTGCTTTGACAAAATGTCAATGGAATGATGATGTGTTGATCTTTCTGCTGCTTTCGAGGAACCCTCGTCTGACGACCCTGCTGGCAGTTGGTGGATGGAACTTTGGTTCAACTCAGTGAGTATTGTTTCTAGAACTTTGGATTTTCTATGGAGCCCAAAATCACACAAATGGTGCTGTAATAGTTCCAAGACAGGAATGAGGGAGTGGTAGGAGGAGGAGGAGGAGGAGGAGGAGAGGGGGTGGGGGTTGGGTGAAATTAGGCAGGCTATTCTCATGACTTCAAGGCCATTTCCTATGAATTGGTGAGGGCGCAACTAACTCTAACCCCTAACCCTAACCTTAACCCAGGCACGCGGGAAGTGAGTCAGACTTGGGGGTGCGGCGGTCGGAGTCAGAGATAAATAATAATAATAACGTCATATTAAATGCATGCGCGAAGCGCATCATTCGTGATTTTCCATTCATTTGAAAGATCAATATTTTACACTACAACAGACAAACTTGAACACCAACATGTGGACAGTTCACACACGAAATGCAGCAGTTTTTTCTCTAATCAGAAGACGATTTATTGTCGATTTAGACGCAAGCGGCAACAACTAGCGTTTGGACTTTCGTTTCGCACACCCCACAGTATCTGTGTGTGTGTGTGTGTGTGTGTGTGTGTGTGTGTGTGTGTGTGTGTGTGTGTGTGTGTGTGTGTGTGTGTGTGTGTGTGTGTGTGTGTGTGTGTGTGTGTGTGTGTGTGTGTGTCACTGACTGTCACAACAACAATCCCCGCAGGAGCGATAATAAACACACATTACCTATTCCGAAGACGGTAGAACACCGATGGTGGTCTTGCGTTCAGGAGTGGTGGAAATAAACTCCTTCATGACAACATGAATGTCCTGCAATTCGTTCCCGCATACAACATCGCCGACAGATATATTCCTTTACTGCGAATTGTCCCAAAAACTATTCCAGGCCGCTATTTCTTTTACCAACGGATTTCCAGTTCCGCGTTGACGCTTCCAGGCTTCCAGGTCGCGTCTATTCGAATCCCAACTGGTTCATGCGTCGGCTACACGCTTGCGGCTTCTTTAATAACACTGCATTATCGAGACAGCGCCCCTATGAGGATCTGGCAATGAATTCCAAGAGTAGGGTAAATCTGCAGTGCCGCTCGCTCTGTGACATTGAGTAGCCTCGGTATTACAATGGAATAAAGGCCAAAACAACCTTGCAGTTGCAGTTACACTCCCTGCCAGCAGGGGGTGCTGCAGCCCCTGCCGCACCCCCCCTTCCCGCGTCCTTGCCATAACCATAACCATAATCTTGACCTAGCCCTGACCTTAACCTAACCCTAACTATCTACACTTACAGTAACTGCAAAGTCACAGAGAAGCTAGAAATTGGTGCGCACATTTTCGTGGCATGTTATGAATTGGTTCATGTTAATGCGCAACAAACACGGTCTCATCAGAAAATGTTAATTAAGTACTAATCGACCACAGGAAAAAGGGTACATAATGTACGTTATGTTATAGCCATAAGTAATAAAAACAAATGCAGCAACCAGGAGTTGAACCAACAATCATTGCAGTCGCAGGCTGTTTAACATTCGCTAAACGGTTATGTTTAAGACATAAAGTTAGGGTTATGGTTAGGGTTCAATCCCCAGCAAAGCATTTTCGATACAATACGTAAATATATTACTTATGACTATAACATAACATACATTATGTACCTTTTTTTCCTGTGCTCGATTAGTACTTTAGTAATATGTGAGATCGGGCTATAATACGTTGTTTTAGCCAGGCCAGGCTAAAACTCTAATTAGCAGCATGATAACACGTCAATGTCGTCCACATACTCCAAGTAAAGGTTTTGAGTGTCATTTGAGATATGCTTTCAGAACGTTTCAGAAGCATAAGGATCACAAGGATGACACGCGTTTTCTCCCCAGGTTCTCCAAGACGGTGTCCAATGCAGCCAATCGTGGGAAGTTTGTCCAGTCGACCATCAAGTTCCTGCGGACTTACGGCTTCGACGGTCTGGATCTGGACTGGGAGTATCCTGGATCTCGCGGAAGTCCCCCTGAGGACAAGAAGAGGTTCACTCTGCTCTGTCAGGTGGGTTCGTCATTCATTTTGAATTAGCGGTATAGACCTGTTCACTGTTTACAAACATACTGTGTTCGAGCCAATCAGCAATACCAACTGAGTCACGTGACTAAGTTGCCCCCTACCTGTGCGAGCTGCTGCGCAAAAAAAAAGTACAACAGGGCTCTATGGAGAAAACCATGACACTCCCCTGACTAAGTTGTTCAAATGAAAATGGCTGGATGTCATTTAGCCAAATCAGCATGGCTGTGGGTGTGAGTCAGGCCCGGACTGGCCATCGGGAGCACCGGGAGTTTTCCCGGTGGCCTGGCCTGCACAGATAAAAAAAAAAGAAAAAAAAAAAAAAAAAATTATAATTTTTATTTAATTTTTTTGCCAGGCGATTGTTTTTAGTTGTGGCGGCGGCGCGGCGCGATAGTTAGATAACCTAGGTGGGTGGGGAACAACCAGGATTTCACTGTCTGCCACAGAGTTGGAGAACTATCTGACTCTCTCTCCCTCACACGGATCACACACACACACAATGGAGCCGTGCTGCCGCTTGTGATTGGTGGAGGCGGAACCAGGCGATACAACTGATTGACAGCGGAGGCGGCGAATGGAATGGCAGACGGCACTCAGATGCAGAATAACAGCCAGGCAATGAGCCAGGTAGTGTGGGACTCGGGAGAGATACAGTAGAGCGAAAGTCAATTAACATTGATGTCAAGATGGACAGTGGAAGAAAAAGAAAGGGTGGAGGAGAGAGGGATAAAACAGACAAGAAAAAGAAAGGCCCTTACAGGAGAGAGTGGTTAACTGTATTATAATAGTAAATAGAAAAATATGTTGTGCTCTTGCTTTTTTCTTTTTGAAGGTGGAGAGAGTAGCATTGCTAGTGCCACAACAGTTTTATTTGAGGTCCATAACAGTACATTGTACTAAGCAATTGTTGGCTCATTAGTTTGTGATTCACATGCACTCAAATTCACCAGAATGCAGGAAATTAAGTCTTTGTAACAAAAAATGTCCTGGTGGGGGACCCCCAGACCCCCCGCTTAAAAAGTGGCCTGATTGGGGCTATATTTCGCGCTATATCTCCCGGTATGAATTATTTCCCCAGTCCGGCCCTGGTGTGAGTCTTTCACCTTTTACATATCTAGCTTTGGATTGTTTAGATCGCTAGCATGGCTAACAAATGCAAATATATTGTAGTCTGCCCTGTTGTTCTGACCAGGATTACGTTCCTTTTGCCCCACTGAGTCTGATGTATACAGCACACCACGACCACACCACCAGAGGGAGCTCCACAAATCATGCTCAACCCAGATTCGGCTCAAACAAGGGACTAAACACCTTTTGCAATTATGTCACAACAATGTGGAACACCCTACCCTCAGCTGTAAAATAATGTGAATCCCTACCCACCTTCAAAACCGCTCTGAAAGAGCACCTACGGGAGGTCGCGATTCGAAACTGGCCCCGGTAAATGTCCAACCCCCCCCCCGCCTCGCCCAACACAAGCCCCCCCCCCCAATGTACAGTTTCCTCCCCCTCAAATGTATTATATTCTCTTTGAGAAACTTTGTCTGTAAATAAACAGTACTGTATATTTGTATGTTGTGTATGTCATAATTCAATTAAGGTTTACCCAAATCAAAAACCCTGGGTAGACAAATCCGTCCGTGAAGCTCTGAAAGCGTGCACCAAAGCATACAACGACGGCCTGGTGGCAGGCAACATGAATGACCACAAGGTGGCGCGATACAACGTAAGGAGGACAGTAATAGAGGCAAAACGGCGCTACAGGGATAAAATTGAACTACAGTTTGAACAGGCCGACTCCAGAGCTATGTGGCAGGGGCTCAAAACGATGACAGACTACAAAGGCACCTCCCTCAAACTGAACAGTGACATCTCCTTAGCAAATGACCTCAATACCTTCTATGCGAGGTTTGATGCTGGTAATAACAACACCAGCCCACAAGCCACGGCAATGGGGGGGGGGGTCTGCTGCTGATGGAGACTCAGTGTTCAGGGTAACAGAGCATGAGGTGAGGCGGACCTTTAAAAAAGTTAATATCAGGTAGGCAGCAGGACCGGAGGGCATCCCCGGCCGCGTCCTAAAAGTCTGTGCCGACCAACTGGCCCCGGTATTCACTGACATATTTAACCTGTCCTTAGAACAGGCTGTCATCCCCACCTGCCTGAAGAAGTCCACTATTATCCCTGTACCCAAGAAATCCAAGCCTGCTTGCCTCAACGACTACCGCCCTGTAGCTCTCACCTCCATAGCCATGAAGTGCTTTGAGAAGCTAGTAAAGGGCTACATCTGCTCCTCCCTCCCCATCAACATGGACCCCCTGCAATTTGCATACCGCCCCAACAGGTCCACGGAGGACGCCATAGCCCATGTGCTGCACACAGCAGCATCACACCTGGACAAGAGGAAGGGGAACTATGTGAGAATGCTATTCATCGACTACAGCTCGGCATTCAATACCATAGTCCCCTCCAAACTCATAGCCAAGCTCAGGGACCTGGGCTTGAACTATGACCTCTGCCAGTGGGTCTTGGACTTCCTGACGGGCAGACCCCAGGTGGTGAGAGCAGGCAACTGCACCTCCTCATCCATCACCCTCAACATAGGGGCCCCCCAGGGCTGTGTTCTGAGTCCCCTCCTCTACTCCCTGTACACACATGACTGCGTGGCACAGCGGAACAACAACACAATCATCAAATTTGCTGACGACACAGTAGTGGTGGGCCTGATCTCTGCAAACGACGAGAGGGCCTACCTGGATGAGGTCAAGGTCCTGGCGGGATGGTGCCAGGAAAACAGCCTCTCCCTGAACGTCAGCAAAACAAAGGAGATGATTGTGGACTTCAGGAGGTCGGGGGTCAAGGACTACAGCCCCCTCAGCATCGACGGGGCACCGGTTGAGAGAGTGAACAGCTTTAAGTACCTCGGAGCCTACATATCCGAGGACTTGACATGGACCACACACATTGACAGTGTTGTGAAGAAGGCACGACAACGCCTCTACTTCCTCAGGCGCCTAAGGAAGTTCCAAGTCAGTCAGAAGATCCTTAAGAACTTCTACTCATGTACAATAGAGAGCATCCTGACTGGCAACATCACCTCCTGGTTTGGGAATAGCACTGCACAAGACCGAAGCAGACTACAAAGAGTGACGCGTTCAGCCGAACGCACAATAGGAGGGGGGCTCCCCACCCTCCAGAACATTTACAACAAGCGGTGCAGGGGCAAGGCTAAGAGAATCATTAAGGACTCCAGTCACCCGAACAACTGCCTCTTTGAACTGCTGCGGTCAGGCAAGCGATACCGGAGTCTCAAGGCGAGCACAGAAAGACTCAGAAGAAGCTTCTATCCCCTGGCCATCAGGCTGCTCAACGAACAATGAACACTACACAACAACCATCAAACGCACATAGCACACACATCCACACGCACACACTCACTTTAAACAAACACACTGTAGCACCCACTCCCCACACTTTATAGCACACACTCACTTTAAACAAACACACTGTAGCACCCACTCCCCACACTTTATATTTATTGATAAAGGATTGCACTACAACTCGTACACCTTACTGTAAATTGTACCTAAATTGTACCTCATCCCATTTCTGCTTTGCACTATATAGTATTGTATAGTAGTACACTGCATAGTATTGTATATTATATGGTAACTCAGTTACGTCTATTCTGCTTCGAACATTGTACATATGTCTATACTGAACACTGTGACCTCATTTTCTACTTCTAATTTACATGCTATACTATGTTATTTGATACTTATCTTGTCTAGCACAGTCTCTGGAGCGTAACAGTAAGAAGCATTTTGTATAAAAGTATTCTGTACTTCTGTATGACAACTATTAAAGAAACTTGAAACTTGATAATGTCATGATTAATTGAAAATGGCGGACCCTGATGTAAACAAGAGGAAAGTCTTTCTCTGGTCTACATCCCCTTAACAATTGTGTGTATTGAGCCGTACTGTATTGTACCCATTCTGCAATCTGTTAATAACATTTTCAATCAATCAATCAACAGGTCTATAGAGCAAAGTGGATATTTGCTGTATTGTATATTAAAAAGAAACCTTTACAATGTATTTGCAGGAGCTTGTCGCTGGATACGCAGCTGAGGCTGCAGCCACTGGCAACACTCAGCTCAAGCTCACTGCTGCAGTGTCCGCTGGAAAGGGAACCATCGATGCTGGATATGAGATCGCTGAGATTGCAAAGTAGGTTGACGTTTTAGAATAGAGACTTGCTTTGTGGTAGACAATATTGGGTTTGATTTATGACAGAGAGGTCTATCGCACTAACTAACAGTCAGGCTTCAGGACTGGTCACTCCACAGAGACAGCCCTCATTGCGGTCACAGAGGCACTTCACTTAGCAAAAGCGAAAGGCCTCTCCTCTGTCCTGATTCTCCTAGATCTATCTGCAGCCTTCGACACAGTCAACCACCAGATCCTCCTTGCGGCCCTCGCAGGAATGGGAGTGGCTGGCTCTGCGCTGACATGGCTGTCATCATACCTCAATGACCGCTCCTACCAAGTGTCATGGAGAGGGACCCTGTCGGCCACCCGCCCCCTGCGGACGGGTGTCCCCCAGGGCTCGGTTTTAGGACCCCTTCTCTTCTCCCTCTACACTAAATCACTGGGTAACATTATCACGTCTCATGGCTTCTCCTACCATTGTTATGCCGACGATACTCAACTCTTCCTCTCCTTCCCTCCCTCAGATATCCACGTCTCTGTGCGGATCTCGGCCTGTCTGTCCGACATCTCAGCCTGGATGACGTCCAACCACCTCAAACTGAACCTAAGCAAAACAGAATTGCTCCACCTGCCGGCCAAATCCTCCCCCCTAACCGACCTTTCAATCACAGTCGAGAATGCAGCTGTGACTGCGTCCCCGACCGCCAAGAACCTTGGTGTTGTCCTCGACGACCAGTTGAACTTCTCTGCTCACATCGCAGCGACGACCAGAACCTGCCGATTCCTCCTGAGCAACGTCAGAAGGATACGCCCCTTCCTGACAAAAGAAGCCACCCAACTCCTCGTCCAATCAACAGTCATCTCCCGCCTCGACTACTGCAATGCACTGCTCGCTGGCCTCCCGGCCACTGCCACTAAGCCTCTTCAACTCATTCAGAACGCAGCGGCCCGCCTGATCTCAAACCTACCGAAGTCGGCCCATGTCACCCCACTTCTTAGGGACCTGCACTGGCTCCCCATTGCTGCACGAATCCGCTTCAAGGCCCTCGACCTAGCATACCGTGCGGCAAAGGGAACCGCTCCCGCCTACCTCCGGTCAATGGTCTCTAACTACACACCCTCAAGACCCCTACGCTCTGCATCTTCTGGCCGCCTCAGACCTACTCCTATCCAAGCTCCGGGAGGGTCATCAAAGAGAAGTCGCCTATTCTCAGTCCTTGCCCCACAATGGTGGAATGAACTACCCACCCCAGTTAGGACAGCCGAATCACGTCCAATCTTTCGCCGTCGACTAAAGACGCACTTCTTCAACCATTATCTGAATTAAAAAAAAAAAAAAAAAAAAAAAATCTAACCCTAACTAACCGTACTGTCATGCACTTGTCCTAATAAACTAACCTACACTGTAGCACTCAACACTTTGATGAACATTGTTGCTCAGCTGATAGAGTTGTGCCCTTCCTGATGGCTTGTCGTACAGAACTTGTAAGTCGCTTTGGATAAAAGCGTCAGCTAAATGACTAAATGTAAATGTAAATGTAACTGATGCCTGTTTCTTATGACTCCAGGGAGCTCGACTTCATCAATGTGATGACCTATGACTTCCATGGAACTTGGGAGCGGTTCACTGGACACAACAGCCCACTGTACCGTGGCGCTCAGGACAAGGGAGACCTCATCTACTTCAATACGGTAGGAGGCTAAACCTTTGGGCCCAGTGAAACCACTGTTTGATGACACAAATGTAACATAAATTACGTGAGAATAGATGAATCATGCGACTTTGAACTTTAATTAACCCTTTAATTAACCCTTGTGTGGTTAATTAAACCCATTTTACCCAACAATTCATGTAGAAAATACTCAATAGATGCTAACTGTATCTCAATTACAATCTAGACAGCATATGGTTAATATTAGCTATTTACCTCTCCTAGATCACATTTATCAATAAGTGCTATACAATTGTTGTGATAAAAAAATATATATATTTAAAATAAAATCCATTATAATCAAGATATGAATGGAATAAATCATGTTTATCTTGAAAAATATAAATGAAACAAGGTGGAGGCAGACAGTGAAGGTACACACAGTGAACCTTTTTGTTGAGTTTTTACCATATTTACTTGTTTTCACCTACAATTCAATACTTCTTGGTCCAGTGACCCGAACACCATGTATGTAATATAAAAATGTGTGTGTGTGTGTGTGTGTGTGGGGGGGGGGGGCTGTGGGGGAGGGGGGGGGGGGGGTGCACAGTGGGAACTCAATGAAAATGTGCTCTTTTATATGTTCTTCACATAAAACGAGCCATGGCCAATTTGAAAACATCTTTTTCTCTTTTAGTAAACATTGAAAATGGGTCCCCCACAGACCCGAACATGAGGGTTGAAGATCGGGGTTGAAGTTGCTCGCTAGTCAAACACACACAACAGGGCTGTCTCTGTATTTCATCCGTGTCCGTTCCCGTTTCAGGACTATGCCATGAAATACTGGAGAGACAACGGCACCCCTGTGGAGAAGCTGCATATGGGTTTCGCCGCTTACGGCCGTACCTTCCGCCTGACGTCATCCGCCACTGGTGTTGGAGCCCCGGCTAGCGGCCCTGCGTCAGCCGGACCGTACACCCGTGAAGCGGGCTTCTGGGCCTACTATGAGGTGAGAGTCTGGGGTGGTCAAACACTTCAACGCGCGGCGCCAAGGGCCAAAATGATATGGGTGGAGAGAGCCACAGGGCTTTCACTACCACACTACAATAGGGTTAACCCTTTCACTGTGACACTGCATAAGGTTAACCATTTCACTACCACAATGCATAAGGTTAACCCTTTCACTACTACACGACAAAGGGTTAACCCTTTCACTACCACACTGCATAAGGTTAACCCTTTCACTACCACAATGCATACGGTTAACCCTTTCACTACCACACTATATAAGGTTAACCCTTTCACTACCACACTACAGACGGTTAACCGGCTGTAGTGTGGTAGTGAAAGGTTAACCTTCTGTAGTGTGGTAGTGAAAGGTTAACAAATATAACAAGCAAATGATAATGTCTTAGGTCAAAGTGTTTGTTCCTTGAAATAATCAAGTTGTTTAATGATCACCCTTGAAATATAATACATTTGCACCTAAATAGACCAAATTGAAAATCGTAATACTCACTGGAACCCTTTAGAGGGGGAAACATAGGGTCATGTAGTATGGACACATTCTATTCTGATCACACCCACTGACATTTGTCTCTAACGCTAACGATTTTCTGACCAATATGGGGCCACAAGTCGTTACTATTATAAGCAAACTCCATTTTCCCAAAATGAAAGCACAATCTTGTTGTAACTAAGATATTTGCTAAGTTGTTTGAGTAGGACACCATGACTCAATGAGACCTTCCGATAGCAGGGTTGTTTGAGTAGGACACCATGACTCAATGAGACCTTCATAAGAAGTTTTGAAAATGTGAAAAATACTAACGGCTTTAATTTTGTTTTTCAGGTGTGCACCTTCCTGAAGGGAGCCACACTTAGTCTTATTGAAGACCAGAAGGTTCCCTATGCCTTCAAGAACAGTGAGTGGGTAGGATACGACAACAGGGAGAGCTATGAGACTAAGGTAGGTTGTCACATCACAGATATGTAATATTTATCCATATGTGTTACTTAATAAGGTAATACGGCATTGGTATCTACCTCGTTGCATCTTCTGGCTAGTTTTGTGTTTAACTATGGGGCACATCTGTCTCCTCAACCCACAGGTCCGCTACTTGAAGGACAACAAGTTTGGCGGTGCCTTTGTTTGGGCTCTGGATCTGGATGACTTTGCTGGAAGGTTCTGTGGAGAGGGCTCGCACCCTCTGCTGGGGCATCTCCAAACCCTCCTCAATATTGGTATGTCTTGCTTCTCCTCATCTTGTTTGTCATCATTTCACGGTAAATGTGTGAAGGTGGACAATGTTAAGTAGGTCTAACTTGGCGTCATTCTGCAACCGAACCGGGATAACACTTCATCATAACTGCCACCTTTACTTCCACATTAGACCTGTTGGTAAAACATGTCTTTTTCTGTTCCTTCCATCCTCCAGAGCTTCCCCCACTTCCCCCTACCACCACCCCCAAACCTGGCACTGTCACCACCCCCAAACCCACAACTATCGCTCCCGCTACCGCTCCCACTACCCATGCCCCAGGGTCTGGTTTCTGCAACGGCAAACCCGATGGGATCTATGCCCACCCAACTGACGCTACTTCCTTCTACACGTGTGCAGGTGGCATCACCTACCCGCAGAAGTGTGGAACCGGCTCTGTTTTTGACGACAGCTGCAAGTGCTGTGCTTGGCCTTGATCATTGTGTAGATGCTACTCATTGGTTGACATAAAGTATCGAAGCGGGCAGGGCCACCTTCATTTCACTATATGTCTTCTGTATGTGATGAATAAACCTCTTGAATCTTGAATCTTGGTTCTAGTACTAAATATCACTGAGAAATGTATTATTTTCTGCCTTGTAGAAATAATGAATTGGTGTCTAATATAGTTCAGCTGGAGAGAGGTTCTAGGTTTCTCCTAATATCTGCTTTATATGAATGAATTAATGAACGAACGAACGAACGAATGAATGAATGAATGAATGAATGAATGAATGAATGAATGAATGAATGAATGAATGAATGAATGAATGAATGAATGAATGAATGAATGAATGAATGAATGAATGAATGAATGAATTAATGAATTAATGGATGAATGACATTTTATTTTCTTGTCATGTCCGATGACCCATCCCTTACGGGATTATAAGACACCAAAAACAATAATTGAATATAACATTCACTTCCCAAGGTTTGTAAGCTACACCGCACACCATCAGAGGCCAAAATAAATACATCACATGTTCTTTTCGTACGTTTATCCCAAGCTTTCTCTAAATATTCTGCAAGTGCAAATACCCTGTGATCAAAAATCCCTTGAGTCTTTCTGCATCACTCAACCACATTAACTCCTGTCAAATTACTTTTGATGCAACTCATAATATAATGGACAATAAAACATAAAATGAAACTCATTCTCAATATCAATATTACAGTAAATACAGATCCGCTCTTCTTCTGTGACCCCCCGGTAACGTCCGGTTTCGAGGTTATATGCTGAACCCTGAATGATGTCATTATTCTTGAACAACCATATATTTGTTTCTCAAACCGAACCTACTTGAAAAACAGATGGACACTATTCAGGGTAGAAATTGTATATAACAAAAACACAAATGATTTTTGTTTGAATTATTCTCCATCCCGACAAATCAGAGATGCATATATTTCTAGAACAATTGCGTATCTTGGTGTAACTATAACCAAAACACTTTCCAAAATGTTTTAAACCAAGTATAATACAGATTGATGAAAACATCCACAATTATGTTGAAAGGTGGTCCACCCTCCCCTTTAGACCTCACTGCCAGAATACAAATGGTTCAAATGAATATGCTACATAAGCTACTATATTTATTCCATTTTCTCCCAATGAATGTTCCCCAAAACACATCCATAGCCTGGGATAAGACTTGACTTACTTACTTGACTAAGCCTTTGCACTCCCTGCGGAGCATAGGCCACTGACGATTTCTTTCCATGTTGCACGGTTTTTGGCCTCCCGAACGATGTTGTGCCATCCCAGTCCAGCCTCTTTCATTTCCCCTTCCCAAGAATGGCGCCAGGTGTTTCGAGGCCTGCCGCGTTTCCTCTTTCCAGGTGGGTTCCATCGTAGGGCTTGCCGGGTGATGTTTGTGTCTTCCTTTCTCAGGGTATGGCCTATCCACATCCACTTTCTCTTCTTTATTTCTTCTGGCGGGGGTAGTTGTTTTGTGCGCTCCCACAGGTCCAGATTTGTAATGACATTTGGCCATCTCACTCTTAGAATGCGGCGGAGGCAGGAATTTATGAAGGACTGTACTTTCTGCTTCAGCCCTACGGTTGTCTTCCAGGTCTCCGAGCCATACAGGAGGACTGATTTAAGAAGGATCCCTAGATTCATTTGGAATAGCAAAAAGCCAAGAATAAAATGTACGACACTTCAACTGCCTGAATGGGCGGAATGGCTTCACCAAATCTTAGGGAATATTTGTATTTTTGATTGACAGATCTAATTAGCGCTTTTCCGAATGCTCAAAGACACTTTACACTAGATAGGGGCTTTGAGACGTGTCATGGATATCATACAATAGTAGCATTTACACTAGAAATAAGGAATGTTATATAAAAAAACAAAATATATATATATATATATAATAAACAGAGAGTTAATTTGCATATGAGTCTAAGTCTACCCCAGCAGTGTATGATCCAATATTCAAAGAATGGGCACAAAAAGGTATAACGACCAGAGACGGCCTGTAGCCTAGGCTGTGTAGGAGGAGGCTACAGGCGCCGTCCATCCATAGGGGGCGCCAAAATTAAGGAAAGGCTGACCGGTGGCTGAGTGGATGGCTGAGTGAGTGGCTGCGTGAGTGGCTGAGTGAGTAGCTGAGTGAGTGGCTGAGTGACAACCAGAACCTGCAGATTCCTCCTGAGCAACGTCAGAAGGATCCGCCCCTTCCTGACAAAAAAAGCCACCCAACTCCTTGTCCAATCAACAGTCATCTCCCGCCTCGACTACTGCAACGCACTGCTTGCTGGCCTCCAGGCCACTGCCACCAAGCCTCTTCAACTCATTCAGAACGCAGCGGCCCGCCTGATCTCAAAAGTACAGAAGTCGGCCCATGTCATCCCCTGCACTCAGGGGCGTAGCTGGGGGGGAGAGCTTAGGATGATCCCAAGGGCCCAGCTCTGGGGGGGGCCCCCCAAAAAACCTTTATTTTGTATTTATTTTTACTGGACATCACTCAGGTGTATTTATTGACGCTCTCATTGATACTATGTCTGTTTCTGAAGTGTGTGTGTGTGTGTGTGTGTGTGTGTGTGTGTGTGTGTGTGTGTGTGTGTGTGTGTGTGTGTGTGTGTGTGTGTGTGAGTGTGAGTGTGTGTGTGTGTGTGTGTGTGTGTGTGTGTGTGTGTGTGTGTGTGTGTGTGTGTGTGTGTGTGTGTGAGATATATAGAGAGAGAGGGGGGGCTTTGGTAGACTATTGCATTGGTCCATTCATTGAAGATGAACGCAATGCGATATCCTTTACTAGGCTCACCCACCAACAGTGCAGGTGCTGAACTGCTGATCCGAATGTATAGGTAAAAACCATATTATGTGTTTTCATCAATAAATAAATGGCCAATCTTTTTTTGATTGCGCGCTTACACGCGCTCGCATTCACTGGGGGCCTACGAATACATCCTTTCCTGGGGCCCAGAATCTACAGCTACGCCCCTGCCTGCACTGGCTCCCCATTGCTGCATGAATCCGCTTCAAGGCCCTTGACCTGGCATACCGTGCGGCAAAGGGAACCGCTCCCGCCTACCTCCGGTCAATGGTCTCTAACTATACACCCTCAAGACCCCTACGCACTGCATCTTCTGGCCGTCTCAGACATACTCCTATCCGAGCCCCGGGAGGGACATCAAGGAGAAGTCGCCTATTCTCAGTCCTTGCCCCACAATGGTGGAATGAACTACCCACCCCAGTTAGGACAGCCGAAGCCCGTCCAGTCTTTCGCCGTCGACTAAAGACGCACTTCTTCAACCATTATCTGAAATAAAGTTTAAAAGATTTTTTTTAATTTTTTTTATTTAAAACATTTTAAGTTAAAAATAAATCTAACCCTATAACTAACCTTACCGTCATGCACTTGTCCTAATAAACTAACCTACACTGTAGCACTCAACACTTTGATGAACATTGTTACTCAGCTGATAGAGTTGTACCCTTCCTGATGACTTGTCGTACAGAACTTGTAAGTCGCTTTGGACAAAAGCATCAGCTAAATGACTAAATGTAAAATGTAAATGTAAATCAGTTGCTGAGTGGGTGGCTGAGTGAGTGGCTGAGTGAGTGGCTGAGTGAGTGGCTGAGTGCCCACATGCCTTTGTATTTATCATGGGAAACAAAAGATCTGTCGCAACTTTGTCCTTCAACCGAGGTGCATGAACTGAAGATTCTATCAAGGGAGAAGGAAATTCAGCAACTCTTTGGAAGCCGATAATGCTCTTCATTCATTGTAATATAGTAAATAATTGTATGAATAAAGAGCATTATCGGCTTCCAAAGTGTTGCTGAATTTCCTTCTCCCTTGTTTGTTTTTATCATGCAAATTGAGTGCGAATAATTTGCATGAGTGTGCGAACTTCAGTGTGAACAAGGCCACCACCATTTCAGCCAGTACAGCTGTGAGTCACACAAAATTGTAAATAAATGGCTGCATTTATATAGCAGCTTTTATCCAAAGCGTTTTACAATTTGTTCCGCACATTTTACCCATTCACTCAGCAATTAGGGGTTAAGTGTCTTGCTCAAGGACACTTCGACACGCTGCCCGGGATTACCAAAAGACTGCTCTACCTCCTGAGCCACTGTCGCTACACAAATGTTTATAGGCTTCTCCAGTCCATTCCCATTGACCTTTCAGTTGCAAATGGATTATGAGGAGGTGGTGCCGAGGGACGAGAAAGAAGAGAAGATCAGGAAAAGACAGAGGTTATGTGATGAATTAATAGTTTATCTATTGCATAGTAACTAGACTAACGATAGGTTATAACTATAACCAAGTTCTGTGAGTAATGGTGACGCTCGGCGTCACTCTCTGCACTGTACCTCGCTTGTGCACGCGCACTGAATAAAAAATTCCACAATGCACCTTTACATCCCAACATCCGTCTGGCCACACCCCCATCAGCTTACCTACATAAGCAGGGGTGGGGCCACACACTCGCCTCCTTCCCAAGCTTTCACCACAAGGCGAGATCAAGGGCTGCAGCGGCGTCGGACGCCGAGCGTCACCATTACTCACAGAACTTGGTTATAGTTATAACCTATCGTTCTGTTTCGTAATGGCTCTCGCTCGGCGTCACTCTCTGCACAAGGGAGGCCGAGCGAGAGCCATCGGCCGACAAATATACCCCGCTGAGGCCCCCCACAACCATCAGATCGGGGAGGACCGAGCCCCCCCGACCCCCCCTAATGGAGAGCACCCCCCCTATTGGAGGATCACGGGAGGGCGACGGATCCGACCGTGCGAAGAGGCACTCAAGCAACTCAATGCACAGGGTGAGCAGACCGTGGCCTGACCCCACGACTACACACACGCACAACCCGCATGCCACCCGGGAACGAACGGAAGGAACAACCTCGTTACTGCCCCCAGAATCACGGGGTCAAGAACAAACCCAACCCCGTGGCAAGGCCGTAGCAGCGGAGCACGAAGGAAGACCCAGACCCACTGAAGGGACTGGATCCCCTGGAAAACGGGGGCCCGGAGAGGTCAATGACGCCAGGCATCAAGACCCCACCAGGCCGTCACTTAGTGACACCGCCCCCCACATCGCCAGCGTATTCGGATAAGGCCCCTCCAAGAGCGGGCCCTTTCCCCCCAATAGCACACCGCCT